>NC_089865.1:25686809-25754309 GCF_036373705.1 Amia ocellicauda
GTGGATTGCACAGAAATCCATGCATTCCATCTTGCAGTCCATGCTTTTATTCTTGTGCAAGTTAGTGGTGCCAAAGAGTTGAACCACATACAGGGAGGTGTACATCCTGGGTTCTTGGAGATGCTATGCAGGATTACAAACTAGATCCCGATTTCTTGGACTAAACTGGAATTGGGTTTACACAACACTCCCTAAAACTTGGTACAAGAGGTTCATCTAGTTGATCTAGGATATATAGACTACACACAACATTGCACCTTTCCATTTGCATCATTTTGTATGATCAGGATATACCAAATTTGCACTTTTGCATTTAGCCCATACACCAAGTTGGTTGCTGGATCAACATTGTTGCACTTATTTATACCATTTATGTTGCATGTATATGCTGTAACTTCTGGACAGAAGTTTGTCTATTTTAGAGATTGCAAAGTGCAACTGCATAAAATGTACAATTTCTAGTCAAATGCCATTTTTTAGCAGTTCAGGTGCTTGGTGCTCCAAAACTACGATGTCATTCAAATGGCTTGACATGGCCAATACAAATTAGATCACTTCGGATGGCTCTAGTTTAGTCTGTGTGACGATCTCTACAACTAGAGACGCTCACTTAGTCATTAACTCCACGCTGCCGTCAAAGGACATTCCACTTCAATGCCCCTTGCAAAACTGAAGCTGGAATACTGACAGCCAAGGTACACAAGACCATTCCATCCTGGACATGCAAAGATGGGCAGACATACCTTCCAGGGGATAGTAGCAGTGGGCAGTGTCTGAATCTACACAACAACCCTTGGCAAGGCATGCTTTGGAGCTCTTGGGACCACAAGATACCTGCTGGCTCTTGGGGATCAGACATCCTGCAGGGTACAGAGAGCATCCAATTAAGCATTAACCATTTCTGAAGAGCAGGAAGACCAAGATCCTTGCATTATGGATCACTTTGGATTCAAGGGTCAAGACCAGGACTCACCTTGCTTTGGTACAAGTGGTGTATAGGGGCAGGATACCTGGATCTCTGCTCGCTCTCCTCCACTAGTCACATAAGCCACCTGGATAATGTACCTCTTCTCCTGTGAAGAGTAGGGAACTACATTAAAGCAGCAGAGGATGGGGAGTTAACCTTTTCAAATCCATGGAGGATGGCAGACCAGCCTTTTTTGATCCTCCATTTAGAACAGTAAAACCAGAACTACTCTTGGTTTTCACAGGGTAACCATTTGAGAAGGTCTTGGCTTCTAGGGATACACTCCCAGCTCTCACACCTAGCACCCACTGCAGCCACACCCTAAACCCAATTTAAACTCTCGGGACTAGTCAAGCATTAAAAGACCCAAGGCAGGTCATATGCCAAGTTGCACTTGGAATGCAGGGCTTACCACCATCTTTACATCACAGGCTGTGTAGGGGATGGTCAGGAGGTTCTTGCCATCCTTCTTCACCAAGGCATAGCCACAGAGCTTGGGGGCCTGCAGCACAGGGACCAAGGTTTTGGAGGAATCTACAGAGAAGGAGTTTAGATTTCAGATTACAGCAATCACTGAACTAACAGGCATTTGGAATACAGTACGTGACCAAGTCGACAGCCTTTGCCATCTGTCAGGGTCATTCACCCTTCAACTCAAGCTATAGTTGGACTTGTGGTGAACCAAATGCATATAGAAAATAAGGGGGTCAGTCCTCCCATTTCTAAAGTACAAACCCAGTGCTCACCCAGGATTTGCACAGCCGACAGGGGACCAGCAGGTAGCTGCACCGTCATGCACACATCACTGCAGGAGATGGACAGGCCTTTGGGAGGTTCAGGCATTGGAGCGGTGGTCACTGGGCAAGACACAGTGGTCACAAATGGCCTCTTCAGGATCAGGTCATAGTACTTGAGGGTCAGCGCTTCATGGAGTCGATTGTCCTTCCTCTGTACAAAGGAATAGGGATTAGAAGCCAACAGGGTCAGTACTGGGTCAAATGGTATTTTGATCTTAAATACAGACTGGTCACAGAATGCAGTGCAGCCATCACTTACCAAATTCCTTACATAGCAGCCATCGAAGGATGCCATCAGCACCAGGCTGCTGTTGCTTTGCCTCACGGTGTGCTTACAGGACCTGGGGAGCTCCAGAACTGGGAGTGGCCTCATTCTGTCTGCAATGGGGTACACCATAGAACTACATTAGGATAGGAAGAGGCTTCAAGGTCTCAAGTACACCCTTAGCTCACACCAAGTAACACCCAGCACTGGTCAGCAGCATCTACCCTCCCCTTTCAAGCATTTAAAGTAGCAGTTCTGATTAATGTAAATTCAATCTCAGCCACTGAATGTCAAACATCACCTTTCTGCAGGAAGATCCGAGCATGACGCTGCAAGGAGAACTGGATCAACAGTCTGCTCTTCTCACAAGTAACACTTGGCTGTGGAACTTGGGTCATGGCCTCTTCCTCAGGCTCAGAGTCTGAACCTTCAGCATCATCTGGGAGGCCACCACCGTGGACCTCATCACCTGAGATGACAGATCAGCACTTTGTCCATTTATCCCACACCGTGTGGGTCAACTTAACCATGATGAAGCTTAGTCTTTGCACAAGGCAGGCATAGATGCTCCACTACCAACAAGGTTCCAGTTAAATTACAGAAGCAGCACTTTACTTTGTGCATATTATAGCTACCAGCAATATCTACCAACTGCCAATTCTGGTAGCAAGGAAAACCAGATGAGGAAAGCATGAGCCTCCAGTCTCAAACCCTAATGTACACAAGCATCTGAAAAGGTTAGTTCTATAAATACATAGCAAGGAGACTGTATAGAGAAGGCAATGGAACTAAGTCCAATCATATTTTTCCCCTTTTTTATATACACCAATTGCTAAGCCACTTGATTAACTGTATCCCAGTTTCCCCACTAACCAGTTCACTTTGCATAGTACTGTACTACCACTATTCCATCAGCACTGTAGAACAGAAGCGAAGGTCATTGGTTTAACGAATACATGACCACATATCTGCTATGCAAAAAAGTGCTACATGGTCTGCCCCATGCAATTTTCTGCCCACCTATCACTTTTAGACCCACGGCAACATTCCCAAAATAGATCCAATTGTAGGACAAGGACTCCCATAGATCATGAACTGGGGTGACAGTCACAGCAAAGTCAGGTTAGAGGTACAGACAGGTGGCAAATGCCCAAGCAGTCCAGGAGAACAAGAAATCTGCCAATCCTACCATGCTCATCAGCTTCATTTAAATGCAGGTCAGTCTCCTCAGCCTCAAAGGTGGCATCATTCATCTCATTATCTGGGGGAAGAGAACATTATCTTTAAAAAAAAAAAAAAAAAAAGACCAAAATCAGATATGCCATACATCATTCCAGGGACCATTACCCTCCCCCCCCCCCCCCCCCTTTAGAGTTCAAAGATCTACTAAATACGTACACCATTAACTGACAGTCTACATACAGTGGACACATTGATACCCTTAATTCGGTTTGATTCGGGATAATTTGCACCGAATAAAGCCATAACTTTCATGTACAACATCCTGCAAATGTATTCCTGAAGTGTTAGAGCTCCATTTTTAAGTGCACCACTTTGTAAATACCCCAATTCCAAAGGGATGTGCACTTAACATGAACACATTTGCAATATAAAGGGTTTTACATTTAAACAGCATGTACTACATATGGATTTTTTTTTTTTTTTTTTTTTTAAAGCAGACTATAGGAACACAACCAAAGTCGATCGCTGGGGGCTGCAAGTAACATGGACTCAAGGCTGGTCTCATTGTTCACCTGATCAGCCCGAATCCAACAATACATCATTTGTTGTGTTGGACTAGGGCAAAGTGGGGAAAACAAGCCAAGAAAACGGTCTTTCGGGGGACTTCAATAGCAAACAGCAGAATCTCCATTCAGAAACAATGTTCAATTGAACATCCATGCAGGTTATGGGATGGAAAGTTCAGCCACACATTACAAAGATGGCTGGCTTGTGGTATGAAACATTAAAACAGTCCTATAGCCAATTCATATATGGGACAAGCATTTCAGCTTCTGAACATTTTGAATGTGGTTTGAACACACTGCATCACTACCCTTCAAGAATCTCTGGCCTCCCCCATTGAAGCCCCATTTCACATTACATACACTTTGCATTTTGAAGCACCTGGAAATGCCTTTACTGGAGAGCTTACCATTGGGAGAAACTGCAACACGAGGAGCAACAGCTTCAGTATCCCTGTTCAGCAGAAGTCTCTCCACATCTCTTGGTAAGGTGGACTGATCAAGCCAGTCTGAGCCTACGTACTCCGATTCAGCCACTTCCAAGTCACCATCTTGATCCACATCCTTCAGACCCACTTGGAGGTCAGAGTCTTCACCCCAGTAACCATCAGCATGACTAACAACATTAGCCACTTTTATAGGATTAGAGCGGGCATGATCATAAGCACCATGCTCATTGAAGTAGAAGGCATTACGGTCAACATTTTTGTTCACCAGGTTACCCCAGTTAGAAACTTCTACAGGATCTTGTGGAGACTTCCATGCTTCCTCATGGTCATGCGCCAAGTCATGCCAAGCCATGCTCATTTCATCACCATCAACACCAGGCTGGGGAGGAAAAGCACCCATTTTTTCAGCATCCTCTTTTGACCCATGAAGATGCAGAGACATGTAGTCATCCAAGAGTAACCCATCTTCATCAGGGATTCTCTTCACCCTCCCATGCAAGTCAGCCTCTATTTCAAATGGATCTTTACTCTCCATCTGAACATATGCCAGGCCACAGACAACCCATGTTGCCAGCAAAAACATTCCTTCCATTCCTTTACTCCACACCATTTTTGAACAGAAAGTGAATAATGGCTTACTGGCTCTAACACATTTATATACTGGTGTGCTTATTCCGATTGTCGAACGGGCTTGCAATCTCCGTCGTTCCAATCACCCAGCCAATCAGCTGCCTCAGGTATTAATTGGCAGCATTCTCACAAACTCATGAAGGAATTTTCTTCCATTACAATGTCAGTCTATGTGATTGCCTGCGTGCCACTAACACGGACTGTTTAACGTATTCCTTCAAGTCGTACCATGGAGCTAATTCACAGTAATAACCCGCAACACCTATTTTAAAGGCAACACAACTCATACTATCTCACAGAACAACAGTAAGCTAATACAATAGAAGAAGAGTGAGAATAAAATGGCAAAGATTTTGGGATTTTATTTTATCCATATATTCATTCATTTATTCATATTAACTCAGTCTATGTTTCTGTACAATAAGCTTAAGAATTCTAAATTCCAACGTAGTTTACATGTCAACAGTTCATTGCGCAACAGAAACATCCAATCAATAATAATTATACTAATTGTACTTATATATGATATGGCTTCCGAGCCCCGTTTCCTTCCGAGCCCCGTTTCCTTCCAAGCCCCGTTTCCTTCCTTCCGAGCCCCGCCTGTGACCTCGATCACGACTCTGCCTTGACTCTCTTTTCCTGACCTGCTGGTACCCGACCCACGCCTTCACGACTACCCCTCGATTCAGCTCTGCACCTGGGTCCTCTGTTCCCGAGCCCTGAGGCACACGTGACAGGATGGGGATGGCTTCTGAACTGGAGGCCAACTCTTGCCTTGGGGGTCGTTGAGGGACGGGGCTCTCAACAATAAGATGGCTGTTTGGCTGACTTCCTGCTTATCCTGGGTGTCAATTGGTATAGCAGGAGAGGCTGTGCTGGCTATCATTTCAAGTTTTGTTATCCAGGTTGACCTGAAAAATTGACAATACACAATACACCATACAAAATTATATAGGCGCGGAGGTCTATGACAGAACTGTTTAAAAAAAAAAAAAAAAAAACTGGTTTACGACAATCACACATATGTTTGGCCTGAATATAGCTGCAGTAAACCCTGTCTTCATAATATAGAATATAATATTCTAATGTAACATGATGAGGGCACTGTCAGGGTCCCCTAAATTCACTTCTGTAATACCTTCCACTGGATCTTTTTACCAGTTAAGTGGGCACATATTATTATCAAATAAAACTATATATTTAAAAAAAGAGGCAGATGTTTCTAGAAACAATTATCATCTTCATGTAGATACAATCAATGAAATAAATACAGAGAAGAGCTTATACTCAGTCACACACATGAAGGTGAGTGCAGGAAAATAAATGAAAGTAAACTAAAGGCTTTCTTTTGCGCATTTATTTAAAACACCCCATTTGTCCATAACACCACCAGTCAAATATATTATTTTTCTATTTAAATATCTCCTTAGTCTTAGCTGCTTCATTGTAGATTATCATTATCATATCCCTCACTCCTGCACTGCATCTCACACACACAATCACTCCAGGATGGCCATCCTGCAACAAACAAAAGCAGAAGTATTATATCAAAGCAAAAAGCTGTTCCAGTTATCCAATTAGACTAGGGAGTAAAGTGAAATAACATTAAACACAAAAGAAGCCATGCATTGCAATTAACTAAGGTGAACAAATTATATATATATATATATATATATATATATATATATATATATGAAACTATTCAAACAAATAAAAAAATAAACAATTATAATCTGTTACATTAATATACTAATCAACATTTCACCAACTCCAACCGTTCATTAAAAAACAAACAAACAAAACAAACAAAAAAGTGACTTCTGAGCCGTGACGTGACATTAAACTTTAACTGCATGTCTCTCCCTATACATTTCATGAGACAAACACCTGTCACTTCAGCTCCTTGCATGGGAACATGTTCACTCCAGCAACAACTCAAGCAGTTGACATTTATTTCAGTAGAAAAACTTGACTATGATATTGATGTCAAAAGGTTTGTCTTATACTATGTAAAAGTATAATTATTATAATTATTAGTATAATTATTATTGATTGGATGTTTCTGATGCGCAATGAACTGTTGACAAGTAAACTACGTTGGAATTTAGAATTCTTAAGCTTATTGTACAGAAACATAGACTGAGTTAATATGAATAAATGAATGAATATATGGATAAAATAAAATCCCAAAATCTTTGCCATTTTATTCTCACTCTTCTTCTATTGTATTAGCTTACTGTTGTTCTGTGAGATAGTATGAGTTGTGTTGCCTTTAAAATAGGTGTTGCGGGTTATTACTGTGAATTAGCTCCATGGTACGACTTGAAGGAATACGTTAAACAGTCCGTGTTAGTGGCACGCAGGCAATCACATAGACTGACATTGTAATGGAAGAAAATTCCTTCATGAGTTTGTGAGAATGCTGCCAATTAATACCTGAGGCAGCTGATTGGCTGGGTGATTGGAACGACGGAGATTGCAAGCCCGTTCGACAATCGGAATAAGCACACCAGTATATAAATGTGTTAGAGCCAGTAAGCCATTATTCACTTTCTGTTCAAAAATGGTGTGGAGTAAAGGAATGGAAGGAATGTTTTTGCTGGCAACATGGGTTGTCTGTGGCCTGGCATATGTTCAGATGGAGAGTAAAGATCCATTTGAAATAGAGGCTGACTTGCATGGGAGGGTGAAGAGAATCCCTGATGAAGATGGGTTACTCTTGGATGACTACATGTCTCTGCATCTTCATGGGTCAAAAGAGGATGCTGAAAAAATGGGTGCTTTTCCTCCCCAGCCTGGTGTTGATGGTGATGAAATGAGCATGGCTTGGCATGACTTGGCGCATGACCATGAGGAAGCATGGAAGTCTCCACAAGATCCTGTAGAAGTTTCTAACTGGGGTAACCTGGTGAACAAAAATGTTGACCGTAATGCCTTCTACTTCAATGAGCATGGTGCTTATGATCATGCCCGCTCTAATCCTATAAAAGTGGCTAATGTTGTTAGTCATGCTGATGGTTACTGGGGTGAAGACTCTGACCTCCAAGTGGGTCTGAAGGATGTGGATCAAGATGGTGACTTGGAAGTGGCTGAATCGGAGTACGTAGGCTCAGACTGGCTTGATCAGTCCACCTTACCAAGAGATGTGGAGAGACTTCTGCTGAACAGGGATACTGAAGCTGTTGCTCCTCGTGTTGCAGTTTCTCCCAATGGTAAGCTCTCCAGTAAAGGCATTTCCAGGTGCTTCAAAATGCAAAGTGTATGTAATGTGAAATGGGGCTTCAATGGGGGAGGCCAGAGATTCTTGAAGGGTAGTGATGCAGTGTGTTCAAACCACATTCAAAATGTTCAGAAGCTGAAATGCTTGTCCCATATATGAATTGGCTATAGGACTGTTTTAATGTTTCATACCACAAGCCAGCCATCTTTGTAATGTGTGGCTGAACTTTCCATCCCATAACCTGCATGGATGTTCAATTGAACATTGTTTCTGAATGGAGATTCTGCTGTTTGCTATTGAAGTCCCCCGAAAGACCGTTTTCTTGGCTTGTTTTCCCCACTTTGCCCTAGTCCAACACAACAAATGATGTATTGTTGGATTCGGGCTGATCAGGTGAACAATGAGACCAGCCTTGAGTCCATGTTACTTGCAGCCCCCAGCGATCGACTTTGGTTGTGTTCCTATAGTCTGCTTTAAAAAAAAAAAAAAAAAAAAATCCATATGTAGTACATGCTGTTTAAATGTAAAACCCTTTATATTGCAAATGTGTTCATGTTAAGTGCACATCCCTTTGGAATTGGGGTATTTACAAAGTGGTGCACTTAAAAATGGAGCTCTAACACTTCAGGAATACATTTGCAGGATGTTGTACATGAAAGTTATGGCTTTATTCGGTGCAAATTATCCCGAATCAAACCGAATTAAGGGTATCAATGTGTCCACTGTATGTAGACTGTCAGTTAATGGTGTACGTATTTAGTAGATCTTTGAACTCTAAAGGGGGGGGGGGGGGGGGAGGGTAATGGTCCCTGGAATGATGTATGGCATATCTGATTTTGGTCTTTTTTTTTTTTTTTTTTTAAAGATAATGTTCTCTTCCCCCAGATAATGAGATGAATGATGCCACCTTTGAGGCTGAGGAGACTGACCTGCATTTAAATGAAGCTGATGAGCATGGTAGGATTGGCAGATTTCTTGTTCTCCTGGACTGCTTGGGCATTTGCCACCTGTCTGTACCTCTAACCTGACTTTGCTGTGACTGTCACCCCAGTTCATGATCTATGGGAGTCCTTGTCCTACAATTGGATCTATTTTGGGAATGTTGCCGTGGGTCTAAAAGTGATAGGTGGGCAGAAAATTGCATGGGGCAGACCATGTAGCACTTTTTTGCATAGCAGATATGTGGTCATGTATTCGTTAAACCAATGACCTTCGCTTCTGTTCTACAGTGCTGATGGAATAGTGGTAGTACAGTACTATGCAAAGTGAACTGGTTAGTGGGGAAACTGGGATACAGTTAATCAAGTGGCTTAGCAATTGGTGTATATAAAAAAGGGGAAAAATATGATTGGACTTTGTTCCATTGCCTTCTCTATACAGTCTCCTTGCTATGTATTTATAGAACTAACCTTTTCAGATGCTTGTGTACATTAGGGTTTGAGACTGGAGGCTCATGCTTTCCTCATCTGGTTTTCCTTGCTACCAGAATTGGCAGTTGGTAGATATTGCTGGTAGCTATAATATGCACAAAGTAAAGTGCTGCTTCTGTAATTTAACTGGAACCTTGTTGGTAGTGGAGCATCTATGCCTGCCTTGTGCAAAGACTAAGCTTCATCATGGTTAAGTTGACCCACACGGTGTGGGATAAATGGACAAAGTGCTGATCTGTCATCTCAGGTGATGAGGTCCACGGTGGTGGCCTCCCAGATGATGCTGAAGGTTCAGACTCTGAGCCTGAGGAAGAGGCCATGACCCAAGTTCCACAGCCAAGTGTTACTTGTGAGAAGAGCAGACTGTTGATCCAGTTCTCCTTGCAGCGTCATGCTCGGATCTTCCTGCAGAAAGGTGATGTTTGACATTCAGTGGCTGAGATTGAATTTACATTAATCAGAACTGCTACTTTAAATGCTTGAAAGGGGAGGGTAGATGCTGCTGACCAGTGCTGGGTGTTACTTGGTGTGAGCTAAGGGTGTACTTGAGACCTTGAAGCCTCTTCCTATCCTAATGTAGTTCTATGGTGTACCCCATTGCAGACAGAATGAGGCCACTCCCAGTTCTGAAGCTCCCCAGGTCCTGTAAGCACACCGTGAGGCAAAGCAACAGCAGCCTGGTGCTGATGGCATCCTTCGATGGCTGCTATGTAAGGAATTTGGTAAGTGATGGCTGCACTGCATTCTGTGACCAGTCTGTATTTAAGATCAAAATACCATTTGACCCAGTACTGACCCTGTTGGCTTCTAATCCCTATTCCTTTGTACAGAGGAAGGACAATCGACTCCATGAAGCGCTGACCCTCAAGTACTATGACCTGATCCTGAAGAGGCCATTTGTGACCACTGTGTCTTGCCCAGTGACCACCGCTCCAATGCCTGAACCTCCCAAAGGCCTGTCCATCTCCTGCAGTGATGTGTGCATGACGGTGCAGCTACCTGCTGGTCCCCTGTCGGCTGTGCAAATCCTGGGTGAGCACTGGGTTTGTACTTTAGAAATGGGAGGACTGACCCCCTTATTTTCTATATGCATTTGGTTCACCACAAGTCCAACTATAGCTTGAGTTGAAGGGTGAATGACCCTGACAGATGGCAAAGGCTGTCGACTTGGTCACGTACTGTATTCCAAATGCCTGTTAGTTCAGTGATTGCTGTAATCTGAAATCTAAACTCCTTCTCTGTAGATTCCTCCAAAACCTTGGTCCCTGTGCTGCAGGCCCCCAAGCTCTGTGGCTATGCCTTGGTGAAGAAGGATGGCAAGAACCTCCTGACCATCCCCTACACAGCCTGTGATGTAAAGATGGTGGTAAGCCCTGCATTCCAAGTGCAACTTGGCATATGACCTGCCTTGGGTCTTTTAATGCTTGACTAGTCCCGAGAGTTTAAATTGGGTTTAGGGTGTGGCTGCAGTGGGTGCTAGGTGTGAGAGCTGGGAGTGTATCCCTAGAAGCCAAGACCTTCTCAAATGGTTACCCTGTGAAAACCAAGAGTAGTTCTGGTTTTACTGTTCTAAATGGAGGATCAAAAAAGGCTGGTCTGCCATCCTCCATGGATTTGAAAAGGTTAACTCCCCATCCTCTGCTGCTTTAATGTAGTTCCCTACTCTTCACAGGAGAAGAGGTACATTATCCAGGTGGCTTATGTGACTAGTGGAGGAGAGCGAGCAGAGATCCAGGTATCCTGCCCCTATACACCACTTGTACCAAAGCAAGGTGAGTCCTGGTCTTGACCCTTGAATCCAAAGTGATCCATAATGCAAGGATCTTGGTCCTTCCTGCTCTTCAGAAATGGTTAATGCTTAATTGGATGCTCTCTGTACCCTGCAGGATGTCTGATCCCCAAGAGCCAGCAGGTATCTTGTGGTCCCAAGAGCTCCAAAGCATGCCTTGCCAAGGGTTGTTGTGTAGATTCAGACACTGCCCACTGCTACTATCCCCTGGAAGGTATGTCTGCCCATCTTTGCATGTCCAGGATGGAATGGTCTTGTGTACCTTGGCTGTCAGTATTCCAGCTTCAGTTTTGCAAGGGGCATTGAAGTGGAATGTCCTTTGACGGCAGCGTGGAGTTAATGACTAAGTGGAGCGTCTCTAGTTGTAGAGATCGTCACACAGACTAAACTAGAGCCATCCGAAGTGATCTAATTTGTATTGGCCATGTCAAGCCATTTGAATGACATCGTAGTTTTGGAGCACCAAGCACCTGAACTGCTAAAAAATGGCATTTGACTAGAAATTGTACATTTTATGCAGTTGCACTTTGCAATCTCTAAAATAGACCAAACTTCTGTCCAGAAGTTACAGCATATACATGCAACATAAATGGTATAAATAAGTGCAACAATGTTGATCCAGCAACCAACTTGGTGTATGGGCTAAATGCAAAAGTGCAAATTTGGTATATCCTGATCATACAAAATGATGCAAATGGAAAGGTGCAATGTTGTGTGTAGTCTATATATCCTAGATCAACTAGATGAACCTCTTGTACCAAGTTTTAGGGAGTGTTGTGTAAACCCAATTCCAGTTTAGTCCAAGAAATCGGGATCTAGTTTGTAATCCTGCATAGCATCTCCAAGAACCCAGGATGTACACCTCCCTGTATGTGGTTCAACTCTTTGGCACCACTAACTTGCACAAGAATAAAAGCATGGACTGCAAGATGGAATGCATGGATTTCTGTGCAATCCACCTGCAAGTTACAAGTTTCATTGTCCAAGAATGGACATCTTTCTTCACTGAATTTCTAAAGTGAACCCTGGCCAATAAATGGCCTTGGCACATCTGTTAAATTGCTCAAGGCTGGCCTTTTGGAAGGTAGAGGCCAGGTTAAAGTGGGACTTCAATTCAGTGCAGCTGGCAAGCTACTTTAATCCAGTCCATTTGACCATGTTGGAATGCCTGCAATTCAGTAGTTGGGATCTGTAAATGCATGGTGTTCCTGTACTTCCTCTCCCAGAATGCACTGCTGACAAGCACTTTGTCTTTGTGGTCCATCGCACCATCACTGTGAACCCTGCTTCCTTGGTGATTGCTGGCAACAAGTCCTGCACCCCAGTCATCTGCACAGCTGACTTTGCAGTCTTCAAGTTCCCTGTGACTGGCTGTGGAACCCATGCATTTGTGAGTAATGCTACTGGGGTCTTCTGTGACTTGGAATACTCCATTTTAATCTGAGCTTCTATCTTGGCTGTTTTTTTCCATGTAATAACTGGCCTTTTGTAGGCAGCTGTAACTGGATCAAATTGAGCCCTCTATTCTAAAATGCCAGCTACCATAGGAGCACCAATGGCTGGGGCTGGAGCAGAGATTACTGTACTCTATCCAGGCATTCTCCAAGTCCTCTGCAGCAAGGAGCTATCCTGTAAAATGCCTAATGTCATGCAGGATCCAGTTGAGGATGTGGGTTGACCCATGTTGTAGAAATGACCTTGTGTTCTTAGGTGGTGGGGGAGACCACGATCTACCTGGCTGAAGTAATGGCCCTGGTCAGGCGCAATAGCCTGAACTATGGAGTCATCACTAGGGACAGTCCCTTCAGGTAAGAAAATTGGGTATGCCATCTGCCTTTTCTTTGTGGACAAGTGGGTATGCTCTACATACCATGAATCCAAATCCTATGGTCCCTGTACTAACTGAAGCAGATTCCCATGTTGAGCTCGACAGTAGCCTTCTCTGCAAGAGGGCCTTCAAGCAAGCTTTCCTTTTCTGTGTGCAGGCTGCTGGTGGAGTGTCGTTATGCAGAGGGGAACTTGGCCAGCACTGGATACCTGGTGAAAAACCCCTACCTGCCCAATGCAATTCTGTCCCATGGAGTGTTTGGGGTGCAGCTCAGGATTGCCACAGGTGACTATGGGATCCTTGCTGCCTAGGAGAAACGGCCCTTGTTAGGTGGTATACCTCCCAAGTGGTGCTTGGTTGTGCATGGTTCCTACTTGGCAAAAGTCCCCTCTCAACCTGCTGTCTTCCCCAGATGATGCGTACAGTCGGTTTTACCCTCCGTACCACCGGCCCCTGCGGCTTTTGCTGGGCAGGCCAGTCTTCTTGGAGGTGCAGCTGCTGAATGCCCCTGACCCCAGCCTGGTGCTGCTGGTGCACTACTGTGTTGCCTACCCCCGCTCTGCACAGGCTGTCTGGGTGTTGGTCTATGATGGGTGAGTGCTAGAACTGGCACTGACCCTAGGAGTGTTCCACTGCAGGAATTCCTGGGATGTAGCTTGCCTTGTGGTACAAAAACATTTCACAGAGGATGTGCTTAAATCCTGTAACCAGCCTAAAGCATACATGACTGTCATCTTTTCTATGGATAGTGTTAACTCGGACATTCTATTAATCTGAAAAGCATTACTCTTGGGTCACCCATGAATGACTGCATTTCTCCTTCCCCAGCTGCCCCAACCCTCTGGACTATGGTCACACCTCCACCCTGCACATCCACCACAAGCAGCCGCTGCCCAAACACCACCGTCGCTTTGAGATCCGCACCTTCCAGTTCATGGACCATGTGACGCACCGCTACCTCAATGAGGAGGTGAGGGGCCTATGTGTGCATCTGCCTACACAGTCCTCCTGCATTATACATGGTTATGTTGGGAGAATAACTGGTAGGCTGGCTGCTGGTCACCCTTGTCCAACCGTGGTGCAGGAGAACCTAAAACTATCATGTTTAATGGGTCCCCTTTCGATCAGGACTGGAGTTCTCCCTGATGGTGGTTGTGCTTTGTCATTCCACAAGCCTGAATAGCCCTTTGCTCTCCAGGACATTGATTTGTATTCCCAACCTCTGGTAATTGATGGGGTCCTCCAGACCAATGATTTTGCCTACTCCAGTTGTAGGTAGTTGAGAATAGGTTTAATAAGAGTCTATCTTGAAGGATTTGCAGGATGAATTTAGGGGCTCTTGGTCATAACTTGCTAGATGGAGTGTCCAAACTGAATGACTAATGCCGCTTGTGCCCCTCTGCAGATCTACTTCATGTGCTCCACAGAAGTCTGCTCCCCGTCAGCCAAGACGTGTGTGGAAGGATGCTTTGATGGACGCAGTAAGTGCAGGACTCCTCCAAATGACTTTAAAATCCAGCCTTTGTGGTTGACTTGATGTTCCCAGCTTGCTATGGGGGGGACATGCAAGCATTAATTAGGATTTTTGCCAGCTGTGGTTTACAATTCCTGGTAAACAAAGATGTTCTCCCTTGTGTATTCCAGAAATCCCAGTGGTTGAAGACCCCAATGCTGACAAGCGCTGTACCGGGGAGCCTTGCCCAGGAAAGGCCAAGAGCTCTGCAGGCCTCCCAGCACAGTGATTAGGTAAGCCTTTACCACTGGTGTGCACTGGAACATTTCTGCCAAACCAGGGAGGATCCTATGCTACTTGCAATAAACCTGACACTCACCCTTCATCTTGCTATGTGGCTAGTGCAGAACTCTAAGGTTCCACTGCAGCCCTGAGGGGGGAAGAACCAATTGCTCTCCTGGTCATGAATGCTCTTCAGTTGCCTGATGACCAGCAATGCATCTGGATGTGATTTGAAGGGCATATTGATTGAATAAATGGTTAAACTGACAATGTCTGTGGGTTTCAATTGCTGTCCTTAATGTATAATGGCATGGTGTAAATGTCTAATGTATTGGCTGCATTGCATAGACCTGGACTATGCAAACTCCTTGCCTTCCAGGATAGAACTATTCTGGTGTAACGAGTACATGGAAACTACTACTATCTGAATATAAAGGAGATCTTGGAGGGCTTTCAATCCTCATGCTACTTGATGCGAGATCTTTAAAGGTTGTTTTTCAATTTTACCTGGTTCAACAAATGGGGTCTGTCCTCCTTCTCCCTTCAAAAGCACTGGAATTCCTTTGCAAACATTGGTTTGCCCAATGCTTATGGAATGGCACTCATGCATCCAATAGACCTGGCTATGCAACCCCTGTTCTGGAAAGCAAGTGTGGCCACAACTTAAGCATTTTGCCTGCATTGGATCTAAAATGGACTTGATATACACGTGTAGCCAAGATGTTTACCATACCATGACCTTGAGCAGTGGAAAAGGAACCCTTAGGGCCAGACTTTAATTGGAGAAATAAAACTGTTCAATGATGGACATCCAGTTGGGAAGACCCCTCTAAAGAACATCCTATAAAAGTACTTCTTTGGTTGCTGAGCAACCACATGACCTCTAATGTGGTACCCCCCCCCCCACCACCCTGCAATTCATACATGGGCTACACAATCTCGGTGCAAATTAATCTTTATCTAGACATCCTACGTCAAAGGTCAACCTTGTATAACTTGGGTAATGGGGGGGGGGGGGGGGGGGAAACTCCCACAATCCTACAGTGTATGGTATAGTAGGATTTGCTATAGTACAGAACATTAAACTCTAAAACAAGGTAGTGTTGTAATTTTGTTTCATAAGAGTGGGATGGTGACTGCTAGATGCCTGTGAAGATGTGTGAAGATGCCACCCCTGGGCAAAAATACATGGGTATATGTCATGGAGAGAAGTTGCCTGTATGAATTCTAAAACCATCTGCAGCTTAAACATCCACAATCTAATTGGGGGCCCAATAGACTGCCAGGTATCGGCTTTAACATTGAATTTAGAAATTTCTGATCCTCCTTCCTGTAATTAGTTTACTTTTCTCAGAACTGCATCTCATTGCTGGATTGAATTCATATGGATCAGGTAGTTCTTATTGGAGGGTCTCTGTATGATGAGCTTCATTGCTAGCAGGCTAGGACTGCACAAATGGACTTGATCGTGATTTGAAATGAAACTGAAAACATTTTAGTTTCATATTTAAAGTGAACAGTTTCAGATTTCAATTTCAGACTTTTTTTTTTTTTGGCAAATAATTTGACTGAACTATAGTTTTTAACTGGTGGTTCGATAAAATATATCCTTCAATTTAATCATTTAACAAAGCTAATTGATCCCATTAATAAAGTACACCCAATAAAGATTAATAGTTCCATTGTTATTAGTACATTTAAGAAGCAATCTGAAAACTTTCAAAGCCAGAGGCTGAACTACGGTTTATTTTTTTTATTTTTTTAAACCCTGCTTTGTGCTTTTATTCTGTATTTTTAAAGTTCAAGTAAACGCAACACATCTTATATAACTTTTCAAAAAAACACCTTGGCAATCACTGTGCACCCTAGTTTTTATTTTGGTCTGTTAGTAGAGCATATTCACCTCCCCTTTATCTGTTCATTGGTAAAACCGGTTTTAAGTGACTCTTCATAATCTTTTTGAAGAATATGCAGTAGCATTTTGATTAAACACTTGGAAAAAGAGGCCAATTGAATAGTGAATTTAATTTTATGCAGATCTAACGCCGATACTTTAGGATCCAGTCTTGTTAACCGTAAAGTACTGACTGATTTGCAAACTGAAGATACAAGACGCAAAACCTTTAAACAAGTCACTTTAATTGGTTTTATATCTATGAAATGTACTATTATTGATATTAATAGATTAGATGTTTAATCTGTTAGAAACTTACATTTACTCTTTAGTAAGCAGATGCTTTAACATCAAACTCTTTTAGGGTCCTTGTCTGCATCATCAGAGGATGATTCACATTTCCTCTTCACCCACTGGAAACAGCTTCTCTGGCTTTCACATCTGCAAGAGCGCAACTGTCTCCTTCTGTTTTGTGCATAATTTGACAGTAGGCAAGACAGTTGTAATCACAGACAATATTCATGATAAGATCAAAACTGTCAGGTGCACATGAGAGAAAAAAGAGGAGGAAAATAAATCTAAAAACCGAGGTATGTCATCATGATAGTTTAGGCTTGCTAGTTCTCTAATCTCTTCTAAATATCAAATCAAGCTGATCTAGCTCTAGCTAGTATAGCTACTAATTTAGCCATTGTTTTTTTTATTTTGAAATCAGTGCTACTGTTACTAATTTAATACCTTTAGTTCATGTTAAAAGTAGGTAGTGTGTAGTAGTAGCTCTAGCTAGCTGTATTGCCGCTACAGTAGACAATACCAGGGTTAAGTTTAGAAAAGTTATGCTAAGGTTTATTATGGCTGCCAATATGTGGGTAGCCCTCAGGATCTCTCTCTCTCCCAGTCACAGTGGCTGCTGCAGAGAGAAGCTTTTCAACATTGAAGTGATTAAAACCTGAGGTCTGCCATGGCTCAAGACCCTCTCAGTGGACTTGCCATCAGTGTAAATCATGTGGTTTCTCTGGATTTGTCATATGTTGATGTTATCAATGATTTTGCCTCAAACAAGTCTAGAAGAGTCACATTTTAGGACTATGCACCTGTTAAACAAATTAATGTTTAGGCTCCCCTCTGTGGCCAAAAAAAAGCACAGCACATTACAGACAGGACACTGAAGTTCTGTTTATTGAGTTCATTAATTTATTGTGAAGTTCTGTTTATTGAGTGCATAATACGGTGACCATGAAGTACAAAACACAAATGCAAAAAGACACGCAATTGCAAAAAGAGAAACCGAACTGCAAAAAGCAGAACGCAATTTCAACTTGCAATTGCACAGGGCCACTGTAAGTGCAGTATTTTTTTTTTATATGTATCTATACTATGTGGAATAATGGTCCATTATTCTGTTATTACTTACTGCTGCCCACTATTTTATTCATTCATGTGTGTGTGCTTGCCAATTGTTTTTGTTAGTAATAAATACTTTTGTATTAGTATTGTAATGGACTCGCCTTGTTTGGCAAAAGTGCTTGATTTATAAGAATTTCTGTACCAAACAGGCCTTGTATACACACTACTACTGTTATGTCAATGTGATGTCATCAAAGGCAAACATTAATTCATGAAACAATTGTAAGAGTTTTTAACAATTTATTTTTTAAATTACAATATCACAACAACAAAAAGTGTGTGTGTGTGTGTATAATATATATATATATCCTAAATCCTAAAGGATTATTAGGAACACCTGTTCAATTTCTCATTAATGCAATTATCTAACCAACCAATCACATGGCAGTTGCTTCAATGCATTTAGGGGTGTGGTCCTGGTCAAGACAATCTCCTGAACTCCAAACTCAATGTCTGAATGGGAAAGAAAGGTGATTTAAGCAATTTTGAGCGTGGCATGGTTGTTGGTGCCAGACGGGCCGGTCTGAGTATTTCACAATCTGCTCAGTTACTGGGATTTTCACGCACAACCATTTCTAGGGTTTACAAAGAATGGTGTGAAAAGGGAAAAACATTCAGTATGCGGCAGTCCTGTGGGCGAAAATGCCTTGTTGATGCTAGAGGTCAGAGGAGAATGGGCCGACTGATTCAAGCTGATAGAAGAGCAACTTTGACTGAAATAACCACTCGTTACAACCGAGGTATGCAGCAAAGCATTTGTGAAGCCACAACACGTACAACCTTGAGGCGGATGGGCTACAACAGCAGTAGACCCCACCGGGTACCACTCATCTCCACTACAAATAGGAAAAAGAGGCTACAATTTGCACAAGCTCACCAAAATTGGACAGTTGAAGACTGGAAAAATGTTGCCTGGTCTGATGAGTCTCAATTTCTGTTGAGACATTCAGATGGTAGAGTCAGAATTTGGCGTAAACAGAATGAGAACATGGATCCATCATGCCTTGTTACCACTGTGCAGGCTGGTGGTGGTGGTGTAATGGTGTGGGGGATGTTTTCTTGGCACACTTTAGGCCCCTTAGTGCCAATTGGGCATCGTTTAAGTGCCACGGCCTACCTGAGCATTGTTTCTGACCATGTCCACCCCTTTATGACCACCATGTACCCATCCTCTGATGGCTACTTCCAGCAGGATAATGCACCATGTCACAAAGGTCGAATCATTTCAAATTGGTTTCTTGAACATGACAATGAGTTCACTGTACTAAACTGGCCCCCACAGTCACCAGATCTCAACCCAATAGAGCATCTTTGGGATGTGGTGGAACGGGAGCTTCGTGCCCTGGATGTGCATCCCACAAATCTCCATCAACTGCAAGATGCTATCCTATCAATATGGGCCAACATTTCTAAAGAATGCTTTCAGCACCTTGTTGAATCAATGCCATGTAGAATTAAGGCAGTTCTGAAGGCGAAAGGGGGTCAAACACAGTATTAGTATGGTGTTCCTAATAATCCTTTAGGTGAGTGTATGTCTGTGTTGAAGTTCATATGCAATGTTAATAAATAGGTCATTTCAGGTCCAAGACAATGCCAAGTGCTTCTTATACCTAAATCCATCCAATACCAGGATTGTAGCTTAAAAGGATTATGTTAGTTTAGATAATCACCTGGAAACAAAGTATTTTCAAGTAACCATGGTGCAAATAGCTTCTTTATAAAATGCTTTATTTGTCTCCAGTTTTACAGTCCAAGAAGGATGACCTAATGCATATGTAATACTTAATCCTTTATACAAATCCAGTTTTATATTGCTCTATATACACACACATACACAGTACATACATGAAGTTTCTTTTTTTCTTTTTTCAAATAAAACTTTGAAAAATTCCATCTCTGCCAGTTTCTTGCCAAAGTGCCAACAGTTCTCTCAAGTCACACCTGTGGAAATGAAACAGACACACAGAATGAATACACTGTAATTGGGTACAATTTCTGGAAAGTTAACTAGCGTGATTCTGCACCATTGCTTCTCCCTATTAAGGGGAGTTGTTCTCATTTAACCTTTATAAAGCTTTCCCATTCAATCACTGTACTTAGATACACACACACACCCACACCATGTGAAACAGGTCCAAGGAAAAAGAGTTTGAACAGCTCTTAAGATCTGTGCTAGAGAAACAACATTGTGTCTGAAAGTGTCGGCTGATTATTGGAGTAGTGTGTGTTCTGCCACCTAAATTGTATTGTCTTTGTTGGATGGCTTTTATTATAAATTACAGAGTAGTCAATGGCTTCACTTAAGATCAGGAAGAAGCTATTTAAGCTGAATCCTTAGGTTTACCTCTGTAGAAAGCAGTGTGGCTTGTCAACCAGTGTAGGCGTGGAAGTCAGGGTCTGAAAGAAGGAGGAAATTGAGACAAATGTAAATAGAGTGCCAATACAATGTGGCCCATCACAAGTTTACTATGGTAAACCATTGTGAAGTGAATGTGAGTCCAAGCCAATGGGTAAGTCATGAATAAAACATATTAGCAGACCATTATGTAAAATATGTTTTCACATAATAGATTAGAATATAAATATATAAACTTATAGTTTAATTATGTGACTTTTACATATGGGGAGGAAAGCAGTGGAAAAGCAGATGGGAACCAACCAGGACTGAACTACACTACAACCTGTCTGCTTCTCGAGTTAATTTACATATTTATCCGTATGCCCTCAACTGTGGAAAAAGTGGTTCATCAAATGACATCACTACTCCACAGCACCTGACTGAAATCTAAGATAATAAGGCAATCATATGGTTTTGGTTTACTGTAAGATAATTCTTACTACTTTTGTGTTACAGCAAGCAATAGCAATAACAAGGATCAGATTCTATTACATTATTTTTTTGAGAATTATGTTTAGAGTCACTTAGGTCCCCCCACCTTTTATTGCATTCAAGTACTGTAATTATTTGATGTGCCTCCGATCAAACCAATCTGCAAATATTGTTTCCATGCTTCCAGCCCGAGACATTCTTTCAAAACACATTACTTCTTCATAAACAAGTTTCCCATTCAGCCACTGCCATCAGTAAAGCAACATTTTGTGTTAGTCACAACACTGTTCAAACTCCATTGTAGTTTTAATGTGTTCTTTATTGTAACAAGCACATACAGCAGTGATTACATCGGTTAACATCAGAAAAATGCATTTGCATACGTTTCACAGATGGTTACAGATGTTCTTAAATCTCTTGCCTTTTCGAGTGAGTTACTCCTCCTTAGTAGGGTTACAGTGCCAGCGAGAAGGCAGTGTTCAGTGCTCACAATTAACAGTGCAGAATATAGAGTTATTCAGTTGTCAGTGGGGTGGCAGTGCTGGACTGTGGGGTATTTGGGTTTGCATTATTAAGACACCAGTGGCACTGGCCGACACTTCTTAGTTTTCTTCTGAAATACAGTGTTAAATGCTTCATTTCCATCTAGACGTTTATCATTTTGCTAGGTATTTTTTCTCTTATTATCCTTTCCAAAGTGAAAATGTACAGCTCTACAGCTTTCCGTTTAAGCAAACACACTGTTGCTCCATTCCTACAGTAAGTATTCTGTATGTGCAATAGCAGAGAAGAATCACTCACTTCTAAGCTGGTGCATACAATGTGCATAGACAATATTTGGTGTCAAAAAGAGCCCAAAATGTTTCTCCACAGGGTGCAACCCCCCAAGCCCCAACACAGCTGTACCTACCAGTTACATAGGCAGAGTCAAATTGCTCTATACTGGACAAGAGCCTACTTGACAAATAGTGAACTAAGTAAAGCAACAATAAGGGAAACCAGAAGACCTCCAAAGACATGTTACACAGAGCATTGCAGTAACTATGAGCACCAGTCCATAATGCAACACTGCTGGGCATCCTGCTCCTAAATAGAGACTTGTTAGAAACATCACCTGTAGTGCGAGTCCACCTCCTTTCTTACTAGAATTAATCTCAGATCAAATTAGAGGTTTAGTAAACATACACTTATTTAAAAACTGAATCCGATTCTCCTTAAGAATTTAAGGCACTGAATGACTATGAGCAAAAATTTATACTTTTAAATCTTTATTATTATGTAAATGACACAACCAAGATCTACACAATCACGCTTTCCCCTTTTTGTTTTCTTCATAATTGTAGTTTTTGAATTTTGCTTAAACTAGGTATTAAATATTGTAAAATGGCAAAGGATATGGGTTTGCAAAAGTAAGGCAGATATAACAAGTTATACAGAACTATCAGAAAGATTATTTTAACCAGCATACAGAGAAGTGCACTACATGATATCTAGTAGACTACCAAGATACTTTGTTCTTATTTGTTTATTTAGACTTGGTCAGGCAGGCTAAAGATGCAGGTAACATGTTTTACATTAATGGCAACTCGTACAATCAGCTACAGGAAATTCAGGCATGGTCTTATCTCAGGTTGCTTTTAATGCTGGGAGCTATCCAGAGGGATTGTGTAGCCTTCTGCAATCACACCAATTGAGAGCTGAGAGCATTTCACTTATGTTGTAAGTCGCCCTGGATAAGGGCGTCTGCCAAGAAATACAAATAAGATTAATAATAATAATTTCAGATTATTTATTTTGCCTTTCTGTGGAGAATTTCAGTATGAAGGGAAAACAAGTAGCCTAAGTTGTGTGCCTGTTGAGCAACGATTAAGAGGTATTACAGGGACTGGTCATAGAAATGAATGGGCCATGAGGAGACATAAGGCACTAGATGGCTGTTGGGTAAAAGCTGGATCTAGAAATATGACTCCTGATGTATTACTTTACTTCCACTGTATAGAAAGTGACCTTTCAGGGCAAGTCTATTTCTTGGCACAAATAAAACATATAAACAGTGAAACATCGCCTTATTAAGAAATATACAGATTATTTTTTTGGTAAATTCACATTACATCACAGTAGTGTTCTTTTGGCATTTTCATACAGGAAACTAAGTTATAAGTATGTAAAATTCATTCATGACCATTGCACTCCCTGTACAGTAAATAAATGCATTTTGGTGCCCATTTAAAGCATAGCTACACAATTCAAAATAATATAAAAGTATATTAGCCTTTTGTGATCTGGTATTTACGTCACAATCTTCAGATAAGTCCTGTATATAATAAAAAGCCATATTAAGCGAAGGCCACAGCAGTGTGTCCTGCTTTAGAAGCTAACCAGCACTCCACAAGTTTGAAGAGGAAATTAATCATCAGTTGTAAAAAAAAAAAAAAAAAAACTTAAGACACTCATAAAGGGGAAATAACACGGTTCCTACAATTATGTTTTTATGCAGCTTTACATGTTGCTATAGTGTATAAGCAAGATGTATGATTCCAGTTTGATTATATCATATAAACTACATTTTAACATTTAAAACTTACCACATATCATGTATGCACATTCAGTGTTTCAGGTTCAACTTTCTAGATAGTAGAAACAGCAGAAAAACTACAAAAGATCAGTTTTCACCCCCGAGCGACAAATCTGTGATTCTCAATTTTTCTTCAAAAAGTACAATCACCTAAAAGCAGCACTGTAAATGTGCAAAACTACCGATTCTTAATTGAGAGACTGTAGATGTGAATGTTTGCAGTTGTTGAAGTAGATGTCCGTCCTGCATGTGACTCATTAAGCTGTACTTTATACACTCTGGCATTTCTGCTAAGTTTTATTAGAGGTACGAACCACCCAGTTTATGCGATTGTTTTTTCCACTAGCATCTGCAAAACAGTAGCAGCCATATTTTGCTGAACAGTGGGCATCATCCCAAGGATCACTGTTTTTCTTTTTACCTTTACATCATCTAACAGTGCACCTGTTTGTGCATCCAGATCTTTCCCCTACATGTAGAGATATTTGGTCTATTGGCTGAAAAAAAGTGGGGGATGAAAATAAATACATGCCAAATTCATGTTATAATTCTTCAAGGTACTCATTCATCTCTTGGGATCCATTCAATAGCTTTGTTTATCCATCTTTGGGCTGTTCTTCTTGTAATGTGTACAGCCCATTGCCAGTTCAACATTTTGAGTCTATCAATGAGCTCACATACTTTTGTTTGTTCTTGGTTCCATTTATTAGTTTTTCTTTCTCGTTATTCCAGACATGCAACTTCCATGCTTCTTTGCAGCTTCCGCAGTTTCTGTGTAACGGTTTCATTATGAGACCTCGTTTCAGAGCCACGTGATGATTCAAGTGATGCAAATGTTGAAGTGCACTGCAATCGAAATTATCACAGCAGATCACAGATTTTTTCCTCACTTTGAATAAGGGACTGTCTACTCGCACACAAACTCCTTCATTGTTGGCAAGGAGAAAAGAATAACTGTCTTCACCATTTGTCCCGCAGACATGAACACAGCACTGCATGTTGTCTACTGAAACCAAAATTACGATTAAGGAGTAAGACAGTGAAACACTAACAGTCGGTTCAGTTGATTATAATGACTCTAGTTGCAGCGGGGGAAGACAAATCTTAAGTTTTTGTGAAGCGTTTTACTTTGGTGAGTTTAAAATGTGAAAATGTTAAAAGTTGCTTATAAGACCATCTCGAAGGGTGCTATACATCTTACTTATACTCTATAGTGACACGTAAATATGCATAAAACCATAATTGTAGGAAGAGCATTAGTTCCCCTTAAAGTTGCATGCATTTTTAGGGTTATACATTCTTGCATTAGATCAGATGTTTAGGTATGTCAGGTCTAAGCATTAACACATTAGACACTTGGATTTTTTCTTTTTTGGCCCTGCGGCAGCTCCATTTTCCTCTTCTGAGAGTGCTTGTGAGGGGTCTCCTTGCCCACTGGCTTCCTTCTTATCCTGTGGTCTGCCTGGGGTGCCACACTTTCCCACCTTCCCTCCACCCTCACCCCCTGCATTCTGCCTCCCGCTGGAGGGAGTACTTTCCGAGGCTGCTCTCTGCTCCTCAGCAGCAGTCCCTCTACCCTGGTTGGCTCTGGCAGGCTCTGGCCTGATCATCTGGCTCCTTTCCCCACCCACCCCTTCCTGCTCCCTGCCCTCCTCCCCATGTTTGTGCACACCTGCTCTGTGTGGGCCATCCATCTCCGACAAGCTGTAGGCCAGTGCCATCTGCAGGTCTTCATCGTCCTCGTCCTCTATGTTGCCACCGTCTGGGTGACTGAAGAAGGACTCTGAGCTGAAGGACCTCTGAGCAGGAGAGCCACGGGCAAAGCTGCCATGATCCAGGAGGGACTGCTGGGGATGACTGTTCTGCTCCCTCCGGCTGAGCTCCAAAGCCAGGGCCATCTCATCCTCCACACCTGCAGGAACACAGACACAGACTGGCTCAGCAAACACACACACACACACACATCTTGTGGGCTAACAAATCTGACTGTGCTTATTACAAGGTTCCACACGAGACCCATGAGGAAATTATAACAGGCAGATTTTCACTGTGTTTCAAAAGGGCCATCAAACTGAATTGCAAAATCAAAACATACCAGCTGACTTCATGTGGCATTTTTATTCTAGAAATGATGTGGAAGATTTGTGTTTGTCTGCTTCTTTCATCTTCCCATAAGCAAACAACGATGACCATAACATCACAAGCAATTTATAATTGATGAAATTCAGCTACTGGGAGTCATTTGACAAACAAAACTAGCTTGTTTACTAAAAAATAAATGTGTAGTATTTACATACTCTTTGGTTTTTCCCAATATTTAGTTCATTCATTTATTTGAAAAGTTCAATATACCTAAAAATTTAGTAAAGAAATTACAATTACAAACTGTGACTAGATAATTGTAAACCCAAACCACTATGACCTTTTTTTTCAGCAAACTTAACGTGTAAATATTTGTATGAACATAAAAAGATTCAACAACTAAGACGTGTTTCACAGACTAACAGAAATTGAATAATGTGTCCCTGAACAAAGGGGGGGTCAAAATCAAAAGTAAGTCAGTATCTGGTGTGGCCACCAGTACATTAAGTACTGCAGTGCATCTCCTCCTCATGGACTGCACCAGATTTGCCAGGTCTTGCTGTGAGATGTTACCCCACTCTTCCACCAAGGCACTTGCGAGTTCCCGGACATTTCTGGGGGGAATGGCCCTAGTGTAGCCGATGCGGGTCGGAGCTCCCCGCCCGGGATTCGAACCGCGCACCACCGGCGCCCCTTCGAGTGCTCCGCACCGCAGCGGCTCCAGCGCAGTACAGCTTTAAGCCCTCTACGCTAAAAGGCCGGGCCTCCTACCCCTCCTACTGAGGGGTTACGTCACTTTGTAAAGGGCTCATTATGGTACGAATGAGCCCCGGTTACACTAGCCCTCACCTTCCGATCCAACAGGTCCCAGACGTGCTCAATGGGATTGAGATCCGGGCTCTGCGCTGGCCATGGCAGAACACTGACATTCCTGTCTTGCAGGAAATCACGTCCAGCAAAGGTGGGTTTGTGCCCATAGGTGATGTTGTTTCCGGTGATGTCTGGTAAGGACCTGCCTTACAACAGGCCTACAAGCCTTCAGTCCAGCCTCTCTCAGCCTATTGCGGACAGTGTGAGCACTGATGGAGGGATTGTGCGTTCCTGGTGTAACTCGGGCAGTTGTTGTTGCCATCCTGTACCTGTCCCGCAGGTGTGATATTCGGATGTACCGATCCTATGCAGGTGTTGTTACATGTGGTCTGCCACTGCGAGGACTATCAGCTGTCCTTCCTGTCTCCCTGTAGTGCTGTCTCCCTTAGTGCTGTACGGACATTGCAATTTATTGCCCTGGCCACATCTGCAGTCCTCATGCCTCCTTGCAGCATGCCTAAGGCACGTTCACGCAGATGAGCAGGGACCCTGGGCATCTTTCTTTTGGTGTTTTTCAGAGTCAGTAGAAAGGTCTCTTTAGTGTCCTAAGTTTTCATAACTGTGACCTTAATTGCCTACCGTCTGTAAGCTATTAGTGTCTTAACGACCATTCCACAGGTACATGTTCATTAATTGTTTATGGTTCATTGAACAAGCATGGAAAACATTGTTTAAACCCTTTACAATAAATATCTGTAAAGTTATTTGGATTTTTACAAAATTACCTTTAAAATACAGTGTCCTGAAAAAGGGCTGAGTATTTTGCTGAGTATATTATTGTATTTAAAAAATACTACCAGAGTTGCCTAGAAAACTATTAAAAAGTGCACGTGTACCCTTTTCCTGAGCAGAGTCTGATATTAATATTCCTGTGAAATACTTCTAAAGCAGCAATACACTATAAAAGGGTGGCAAGGGAGATTATTTTTACCATTTATTAATATAGTCTTCAGCACTCCATCCTCCTCAATCTCAGTTCTTTCCTGGCCATTTTCTCTGATCCTAGTAACAAACGAAAACAAGAAATTGCAAACATGAATGTCTTACATATTCATAAAGATGAATTAAGAATTAAGAGTTCAGAGTCATTCTTTACTGCTCATATTTAGACCCTAAATAAATAATAAACACATTCTCCCCCCCCAAAAAAGTGTGTGCATTATTATTATTAGGCAAGTCGGTATTCTGATTATTTATTATTTCCAAGCACAGTTTTCTAACTCCAAACCATATCAAACCTAAATAATTAGTGGGTAAAATCATTTTCAGGTGATATAATTGCTTCATGAAATAGGGTGGGGCTTAAAGTGATAAATACCTCATATTCAGGTGTGCATAATTATTAGGTAGCTTTTTCACCATAGGTACAATGGGCAGAAAAAAGGATCTAACCGATGCTCAAAAGAAAACAATTGTCAGAAGGATGCAAAACTGTCCAAACTATTGAGGCATGATCACCACACAATCGCAAAAAATGTGTTGAGAAGAAAAGGTGCAAATTAACTGCAAAATACTTGCTGAAGAATGAAACATGAAGCCTCCAGGAACCCTTTAGCCTCCAGTGCAACCATTTTTCAGAGCTACAACCTTACTGGAATCAGCCGAAGTACAAGGTGTCAAGTGCTAAGGGCATTGCTAAGGTCAGAAAGGCAGAAACATGACCCCTACTGAATAAAAAACATAAGCTGAAGCATCAAGAATGGACCAAGACTGATTTTTCAAAGGTTTTATGGACAGATGAGATGAGAGAGACTCTTGATGCACCAGATGGATGTTGCCTGTGGCTGGATAAGTAATGGACACAGGGCAGCAGTTCGAGTCAGGTGCCAACAAGGTGGGGATGGGGTAATGGTGTGGGCTGTTATTTTATACTTATTATTTGTTAAACATTTGGCTTCACTGATGAAATTGTATCTGTCCAACTGTTGAAAGGATCTTGGAAAATAATAACTGCCTAATAATTCTGCACACACTGTACTTTAATCGATAATTTAAAAAAGCATTTAGTATGACGAGGGTTTATATTAGAACATTCTCCAAAGTGGTGTGTAGGGGGTTATAAAATCAGTATGTGGAAAATAATTGTGGAACAAAATGTGACAACAAAAGAACAGAATTCTTCCCACAGGAGCATGGATTGAGTCCAGAGCTTCAATATTTACATCAATGAGTTAGTGGTGGTGTTGGAACAATCTCCTGCACCTGGGCTCACTTTAAACATCATGGAAGTTAGATGCCTGTTCAATGCAAATTACCTGGTCCTGCTGTCACCCACTGAAATACAGTGACACCAGAACCTGACCCTGCTGGAGCTGTATTTTTAGACCTGGGGCCTGGTAGTAATTCAGAAAAAAAAAAGAATCTTCTAAAAAAATGCTCAGATCTCAGGAAAGCAGATAGCACTCTAGGCAACACCACCCTAGAATACATACTTAATCATAACTACCTTGAACTGAAGTCATTAGGGGGATTTGGCCTTGCAGTGAATACATAAAAAAATTCAGTGAATGATGGTTGCATTGTTCAATTTATTTGGGATTTATTTATTTCTGAGACATTGAAACATTTTGCCAGAATCTTCTCCATTTCTTCTCAAGCTTCTATTAGGATCTCCACTGTGATTCCATCATCTCCAGGTGTTTTTCAGTTTGTAATCTTCTTTATCTACGTCCTCTCAAAGTGTGTGTGTGTCTGTGTATACATATACATACATACACACATACACCGGTCAGCCCTAACATTATGACCACCTGCCTAATATTGTGTAGGTCCCCCTTTTGCCGCCAAAACAGTCCTGACTCATCGAGGTATGGACTCCACTAGACCTCTGAAGGTGTGCTGTGGTATCTGGTACCAAGACATTAGCAGCAGATCCTTTAAGTCCTTAAAGTTGCAAGGTGGGGCCTCCATGGATCGGACTTGTTTGTCCAGCACATCCCACAGATGCTCAATTGGATTGAGATCTGGGGAATTTGGAGGCCAAGTCAACACCTTGAACTTGTGATTCATCAGACCAGGCCACCTTCTTCCATTGCTCCGTGGTCCAGTTCTGATGCTCACATGCCCATTGTAGGCGCTTTCGGCAGTGGACAGGGGTCAGCATTGGCGCCCTGACTGGTCTGCGGCTATGCAGCCCCATATGCAACAAACTGTGATGCACTGTATGTTCTGACACCTTTCTATCAGAACCAGCATTAACTTTTTCAGCAATTTGAGCTACAGTAGCTTTGTCTGTTGGATGAGTCCGCACGGGCCAGCCTTCGCTCCCCACGTGCATCAATGAGCCTTGGCCGCCCATGACCCTGTCGCCGGTTCACTGCTTTTCCTTCCTTGGACCACTTTTGATAGGTACTGACCACTGCAGACCAGGAACACCCTACAAAAGCTTCAGTTTTGGAGATGCTCTGACCCAGTCGTCTAGCCATCACAATTTGGCCCTTGTCAAAGTCGCTCAGATCCTTACGCTTGCCCATTTTTCCTGCTTCTAACACATCAACTTTGAGGACAAAATGTTCACTTGCTGCCTAATATATCCCACCCACTGACAGGTGCCATGATAACAAGATTATCAGTGTTATTCACTTCACCTGTCAGTGGTCATAATGTTATGGCTGATCGGTGTATATATATATAAATAAAATAAAAACTCCATATGGCTTTCATGGAACTGTAAAATGGAGTAAGATAAATAAGAGACGCTTACTTCTTAGTAGTGGTCCGTTTCCCATTGACTATGCGGGTGGATGTGGACACAGAGCGGAAATTGCCGATCCCGCCAGCCATGCTACCCATAGTACTCATACTCTGCATCCCACCCATGGAAGATGAGAATGAGGTGAAGTCCACTGCAAAGACAATAATCAGTTGAAGAAGCAGAGATTAATTCTGTGAGGAACTTCAGCTACACCAACTACAATTAAATATCATTAAGTATGTCTCAGTTTCCTAGTTTCTTTTTTAGATCCTGTGAAGTGCACCAGTCTCTTACTGTCTAAGCTATCAGACACAAGTGTAATCTTCTCAGCTGACATAGCAGAATAGTTTCAGGAAGCAGCATTTCTGCTAGGGAGGCTAATTTAATTGGAAGTACAAGCAGGGGCAAGAACAAGGCTCTCTTTACTAATGTGACACTGATTTTAAACTGACGATCATGCTGCAAAATAAAAGTGCATGTCTGTATTAAAGGACAGGCACTTGGGATCTGATTGTCTTGCCTACACAAACATAAGAAAAGAAAGAAACACTTGGAAAACATTAGAGAGGAGAGGTTTTTGCCTCAAGGAGCCCTACCTCCTGTAGAGGGAAAGGAGAAGAATCTGCTGGGTCCAATCCGTGGCCCACCACTGCTGCCATGCATCCCAGGGAAGGGGCTGAATTCATCTGGAGAGAAAATAAGACAAACATTAACCCAATCCCTGGTTTGCCGAGGACCAGACTCACAGTATGGGTCCTATGTGACACAATCGCTTTTCCAGAATCCAAATATTTGACTCTGTTCCAATGGGACAGCTTTAGAGGCACAGAACAGTCCATCAGAAAAGGAAGGGCTGCACATCATCTTGGTCATTTAAACATGTTGTTTTTCATGTTTATTTTCAATTAAACTAGACAATGCTGAACAGGTTTTAAAGACAGAACATATCTCATGGAATACAGCAATGTGAATGAATAACTGATAGGAAGACACCAGAGCTAGGATTTAGGGGGAATGGGCAGGGGTGGCATTCTCCTTGTTATCAGAATTTTAAAAATCATTCCTTGTGTTACACAGTTACAAGTGAGGGGGAATGTCATTCCCATTGGTTACTAAAAAAAATCAAATCCTAATTCTTATTTGATGTATTAAAGGACCAAGAAAATGAAAAAAATCTATTTGTACAGGTGAATTGCAGAGTTAACTGATTTTCTAGATATGACAAACTTTAGATAATTATTTGGTAATTGGGGGCAGTTATTATTTGAATGTCAGTTTATTGCATAAATTACATTTCAAAGTAGATAGCTCAGTGTGCTTTTTGAAATGCTGAAAAAATAAAGTTAAGATAGAAAAGGAATGAGATTCTACTGCTTTAACAAGTATACAGAGGGGTGGGGACAGAGCACACAAATATAATAGTCCATACTCCAAACATTTACAATGGACGATGGCCACTCCTTGTCCGCAGAGAATGTTAATCGAGATGCCGAGTTTACTTTCTCCAATAAAGGTAATGTTAACATGGGGAGGGTGGTTCCAGACAATCAATTTTGACCAAGAACTTATACTTATGAAAAAAAAAATCTAAAAATATGAAATCTGACACACAAATGACAATTTAAGGAGGAGGCACTTTCTCAAATGGTAAATTTAAAAATAATTTGAAGCCATTGTGAAAATTCAGGAGTAAAGAGTAGCAGAGAGATTTCAATACAAGTGCTGACTCCAGAATGAAGCTCTAGACAGTGTTGCCAGAAACAAAACTGCACTAGTAGCCCAAAATCTATAAAATTCTAGCCCAAAACCAGCCCTATATTTCTTTATGACAAACCAACAATCAATGGTGTTTCCACTCTCAACTACATTTACAATAAATAAACCCAATAAACCCATTATTTCATGTAAATCTTTATGTACTGTAAACCATTTACATATAATTGTATTAAAAACAAACAAATAAATAAAATCAGCAGTCCTAATAAAGCAATTTGCAAAGTGTGCACCAACTAAATTATAGAGCACAAGGTAGGTCTCGTACAATGATTCAGTAACATGCTGCATTCTTCTCAATTACTAAGTAAACCAATTGAGACACGTGTTCACAGGGATGACTGTATATAATTCTTAATAAAATCTGTACACATTTATTTAAATGTGAATGTTTAGACCACAATCGGTGAGAACATTTGGCACATAAAACAATATAACAATGTATTTAAAAATATTTATTTTTTTAAAACAAAGGTGCCAAAGGTACAAAATGTAAAGCTGGTTCCAAAAACTGTTTTTTTTAGTGCACCCTGTGTGTTACAAATTAAATGCACAAGGTGAGTTACATTAAATATATCGTGACAAATTAGTCAATTCACATTTTTATCTAGGTGTTGCATCACAAGAGCATGAAGACATGGATAATGTCATCTTTCATCCAAAATATAATGAACAAGCAACTAGATTGTCATGAATTTGAGCACTGTGTGATCTCCTTCACAGCAGTTTTACTGACCTTAAGATTACCATCGATGATGGCTCAATAATTAATGAAAGTGTTAACCACAACGAGTGCAGAGGTCTGTCTTCACACAAACCATGCAACCAAGAAATTCTGCCTTTCAATCTAGCAATGTTTTATCAGTAGATTGGAGAGTCAGAGATCAAATGGTTTTCCAATTCAGTGAGATTTCATCTCGTTATCATCTTTTTGTCAAACATTTGTAACCATATTGCCACCCTTGTGGATCAGCAGTTTTAACTCCATTAGAGGACAGAATAAAATGCTTCATTGAAGTTTGAAATAAATAAAGTGATCAGACATTCTCCATTATTTGTAGGTCTTTTTATTATATTATGGTAATTTCTTAATTTTTCAATTGAGCAGTTGTGTTCTCAAATTCTCAAACCTGTTTGAGTTAGGCTGCTCCACTGAAGCAATCAACAAAAACCCTTGGGGGAATTTAAAAAAGTTTTACTCACCTGCTAATAGCAAACTATGAAATTATTTTAATGGCAGTTGCTTAAGCAGATAGCAAATTGTCAAATAATTTCCTTGTTTTTTGTTTTTGTTTAAATACATCAAGAGATCCAGACAAACTGAAAACTCTTCTAAAATTAACCAATGCATTTGTGGTGTCAACAGCAGCCTGTGAAAGGGTATTCAGACAGCTGATTTGTATTAACAGATGTGCACAAATGTGCTTCAATGCAGTTGGGAGGCCTTGCCTATCAAATGTATTGGTCCTTCTCCTGGGAAAATCAAGATTAGTGTTGGGGAGTTGCTTGCTATATGTAGCCACGCTGCATTTTTCATAAGCTTTGTAGTTTTCAGGTCTTTTTCAAGTAAAAAAGACCTGAAGCTACCACTAGTTTCATTGCTAATTTGCATTGCTGGGCTGTCTCTAGTACGGCTCGGATGCTAAACTATTATCTGTTCAAAATTAAGGCTGTTATTTTGATAAACCCCAAATTATTTTAGCTTTAAATGTGAACATTGCAAACTCTAAGTTCAAAATTCAACCGTTTTAACTCTACAGTAAACGATTGAGTTAGGCTGATCTATTTATCAGACTGTATGCTCTTAGAATGCAGAAAACATGTTTCACAAACCATATAAGCAAATTACTAGATTGTACCGGTTTTGTGCATAACCTAGAGGTACACAAAATGCATAATCATGGGGCTGTCTGGATAGTGCATCATCATTTGCCTGTTATTTTGAAAGTGACACTGCAGTAGCCTACATTAATGTTTCCCCTCATTACCTTTTCATGTATAGGAATAATGACAACACAAACCGTTCGTGCACAGAACCATGTTGAATCCCATAACAAAGGTAAACCGTAAATGGCATACAGATCAAAATGTGGAATAACAACCACAGGGTGGCATTAGTTACATAACTCTACAGCATTAACTTTTCACAATAGTTTTCCATGTTAACCCATACCAACTTGGAATTAATACAATTCTGGAGAATTTCAAATTAAATTAAATCAAATTAAAACAATATGCTACATTAAGGGCAGCCTAATGTCAGAAAGCACCATTGAAAACCTAGGAAACACATGAGGAGCCAGAGTGAACCTTGGCTGTAGTAAGAATCATCATGAAGTGCGAGTGTGTAACAGAGAAAGGATATTTATTTCTGGATTTTGACAAAGACACACAAGATCTTTTAATGCGCATGTATATGCAAAGATCTAAATTAAAATATATTTTTTTTAATAAAGGTAAACCTAAAACAATTCTACTGTGAGAAGAATGCGTTCATCCAGTTCAAGGCAGGTTTGCCTGCCAGTGCAGCCTGTGAGCGCCTTCTCAGAATCCAACTTTAAAATGGTATTACGTTGCATCAACATAGAGGTTATGTGGTGTACAGTTGAAGTTGTGAGACAAGGATCTATATATGGTTGTCATAAGTTTTGGCAGACAATGTTTTCAGGTATGGAATATTATGAAGTCGTAGCCCTTGCTAATTTCCTGTAATGAAACCACAGTTTAATTCCTGATGTTGTTTTCTGTTTGATTTTGTTCTTCATTTTAATGCAGATGTAAAAAATGAAAAGTAGCTTTAGCGAGTACATTTTTTCTAAGGTAGCTTATAATTTAGCCAGCTACCTCCTTTTTAAAAGTAGCTTCCCCCGAAAACTGCCTGGTTTTGGGGACTGGCGTGTAATTATTAACTTTTTTACAAATCGAGTCCTGGACTACACAATGCACAAGGTACAAGACACCCAATGTTTAAAGTCTTTATGTTAGTATTTTACAGACTGAAAGGCATTTTCCTGGGTCTCTCTAGCACAGACCACAGAGCCCCAAACTGCAAATAGCACAGATATCCCTGTCTGCTTAGAGGGTACATGTTTTGTATACATTTAATACCATATACGCATTATTAACTGACACATAATTGAAAAGACTGTTATTCCAAGATCACTGCTAAAAACAGGCTCCAAAGCAGTTTCAGAAGCATGCAACAAAAAGTGGAGCTCCTTCCCTCAGCAAGTGATTTAATGTAGAGTTATATTTAAAGAAACACATAATTAACGTTTAAATTAATGTTAATAAGACTCAATGCAGTTCAAGCATTCTGGTGGGGTTATAAATTCACTAGCACTACCAGGCTGAGTTGACTATAATAAGCCAAACATCCAAGATAAAATTAGAACATATTTTGTATATACATGAAGTTTAATTAAATAATATGGCATGTTTAAAAAGGGAAAGCATTTAGAACATTCAAACAATATTTTCCAGGATGCTCCAAGTGGAAACATCTTGGGAAAGTTTTTATCCAGCAGTGGGTCTACAAAAGCTGATGATACAGAGATTCATATATATTGTACGCACACACGCACACACGATTTTACAATATTGTGTTTTCTCTTGTGAAAGTGTCAAAGAAAGAAGTCAAACTCACCAAAGAAATTAGAAAACGGATCTTGGCCACCAAAAAACTCCCTGAAGACCTCCTCCGGACTGCGGAATGTGAAGGTGAATCCTGGGAAGTCTGCTGGGCTGGGCCCGTCAGAGCCTGGGAGAAACACACAGAATCTTTCAAACAAAATCTGTGACAAACTATGAGCCTCAGTGAATTTGAGATCACCAGATTGGTAAAAGCTCCCACTACGGTCATTCCTAACCAATCCAATGTCATAGTGATAGAGACCCTTTTATAGACAGCTAGTGTTTACTGCGCTAGACCACTGAAACACACAATGTAGAAAGGAAAAAAAAAAAAGAGGGATTTCTAATGGAATCAGGATGTCTGTGTTTTTCTTACCTGCCCCAGCCAACCCATCCTTTCCATAGGAGTCATAGGCATCACGCTTGCTTCCTTAAAAGGAAAAAAAATGTGTAAAAAAATACCCCTGCATTTCTGAAACAAATATTTCTGAAGGAACATTGAACATTTAGTTTATGTACTGTATACAGAAATATACACATATGAATACAAAATCGTCAATTCAATTATCAAGTGAAAATTAACATTATTAAAAATATAAACGGCCACAGAAATCTTTCATTAGCTCAGGTGTGTAAGCAATCAGCTTCAAAATCACACACCAAGTTAAGTGGCCTCCACCCGTATTAAATTGTAGTAATTCACATGCTTTCAGAATAAAATGAGCAGTTCCTGTAGGTTCCCTCTGCTGGGTAGTGCAATTCAAAGCAAAGACTCAATTGTGAGCACCAAGGAGCTTTCAAAAGAACTCCAGGTTAAAAACTGTTGAAAGGCACAGATCAGGGGATGGGTATAACAATTACCAAAGGCCTTGAATATCCCTTGGAGGACAGTCAAGATGATTATTAAGAAGTGGAAGCTGTATTGTACAAGCAAGACCCTAAATAAAATCAGGCTGTTCCTCCAAACTGGATGACCGAGCACGAAAGACTGATCAAAGAGACTACCAAGAGGCCAGAGGCAACTATAAAAGAGGATCAGGCTTTTATGGCCAAGACTGGTCAAGATGTGCATATGACAACAATATCCCAAGCACTCTACAACCCTGACCTAAACGGTAGGGCGGCAAGAAGGAAGCCATTACTCAAGATAAACTGGAGTGGCTAATGTACCAAAAGGTAAATGTCCTTGAGTGGCCCAGTCAGAACCCCAACCTAAATTCAATGGGAAATATGTTACAGGACTTGAAGATTGCTGTCCATCAGTGCTCCCCAAGAAACTTCACAGAGCTTGAACAGTGTTGTAAAGAAGATTGTTCAAATATTTGGATGAGTTGGTAAGAGACCTAGTTGGTAGTGATGAGAAAACTAAACACTGAAAAGATCAAAACCTATATTTAACACATTTCCAGATATGGGTGTGTAAATGATGTTTTGCCTGCAAACAAGTTTGTGTACTATCAGGTAACTCAAGCCTGATTTACAGTACTAGTATCATATAGGCAGCCTTCACCTTTTCACTTATGCCATCTTTTAAAGCACTTTTACACACTTAATGTGCCAGGGCCCAGACCACACATGCACATGGTTATTTCTGTATACACTTCTTGAAGGCTGTACTCAGTTTGAACTCCCCAAAATAGCAACTAATGCCAGTCCAATGAGAGCATTGGATGGGTTAATAAGGAGACATTCCTAGGCTGCTCAGTTTGTCAGTCAGTCAGTCAGTCAGACTGATCAGACAGCCTTTGGAAGGGGAATTGTAAGTATTTTTTCTTTTAAAACAAAGCATACAAAAGAATATCAGGAAATAAGAGCAATGTGAGAAGTGTCAGAGAGGATTTTTTCCTCAACCTAGCATGTTTAGACAAGAGACATCATCTACAAAAGGCTGTAACTAGTGACAGATCCACCATTTGTGGATCAGTCATCTGTAGTGACATTTGAATACTGTGCTGTTGCAGAGAGCAATCAAGAGTCTGTAAAATTCCTATTTACTACCTATTACTATGAGTCTATTTGTTGTTCCGATTGTCCCCTTATGAAAATGGATTAAACCTTTCTATACGATTTATATTTTTCTGTTATTTCCAAAGATTACATAATCGTATACCTACTAAATATTGTCTTTCCAAAACATGACACACCCATTCTTTGGTAAAACCCCAAAAATCTACAAAGACTGTTCTTTGCCCTGGGTTTGACATGGCTTCATACGCATTTCTACAGCTCTATACTGCTTGTGGAGCACAATTATGGAGACACAGCCATGACTAGAGGAATGTGGAGGGCAGGAGTGTTGGTGTGAGAGGTTACAGGATTTACTTCCAGCAAACCACTGTTAAAGAGCTGTAAAGTTTCCACTGTTATACTTTTTGGAGTAATGTAAAGAAGCTAAAATGCTGTTTTTTTCATATTCAAAGAAATGCACTCACACACATTTTCAAAAATTAACTCTTTACACAAAAGACTTTGAAAGGAACTGAACCAACCTGAATTTGACCTAACTGAATCATGACTGGGCCTAAACCCCCTTAAGGCACAGACCCCTGGCTCTAAATACAGAGTATGTGACACATGCTGCACTACCCCAAACATGCGTGTTAAAGCTGGTCAGTGTATGATGCTTCATCACTTAGGTCTATGCCTTATATCTACAACGAAGCAGATTTGTGTACAAAATCCACAGATATTTTCCCAGCAAGGGATAAAGAAGCACTAAGAGTTCTAAAAGGATGCTGTCAAGACATTACATTCAGTGCTTTACACTGAAGGCTAGGTTTGTATTTCACAATTCTTTTCTGTTATATTATATTATATTCTGTTGCAGCACTGAAGTCAGCAGGAACCTATTTGGCTTCCTGTAGTTCAAAGAGTACAGTAATTCTCACTGTAGTGCACTTACTAAGGATCGAGTTTTTTGTACCCCCTACTTTTTATATTTTTTATTAGGTTTACATGAGAGGTTTATACCTGGCACTACAAATTAATGCATTTACAAAATATTTCGGTAACAGTATTTTTTTATATATATTCATGTTCTGGGATTTTATTAGATTTTATTGACTGATTAAGTATTTATATATAGGGCCTGCTGAAGGGGCTCAAACGTTGTTATTTTAGGGCCACAGTTTCTTATAGGTTCCATTTCATCTGGATCTGTCAATTAATTAATGCAATCTAGATATTTGATCAATTAGACATATTTAACATTATAGTTTAATTGTCTTTTATAGCGTAGTTGATGGCTTAAAATACTCTTCTGATTCCAGGTGCCACTACCTATAAATCATTTTCAGTCTGTGGAGATGCAGTCAATGTTAAGTTAATTAGTTTAAGTAATTAAGTAATTAAGTAACAAAGAGCCACTGTGAAAAGAAAGTTATTATATAACTTAATTGGGAACTGGAAAATCTATTATCTACTTTTTTGTGAGCACTTCAGACAAGACAATTAGTAATGTTTATGGTCTGTAGATCAGTGATGGTATTTTGTAGAGCAATCAAGAAAAAAAATGGAAATGAAATATTTATTAAACAAGTGCTAAATGTTAAGGATATAACTTGTCTTATGTGCTACAACTAGTGCCTGGCTTTTAGCTCAACTCTTTTCTAATTATCCTAGAGGTGCCTATGTAGTCACACCAGTTAACCTAAAACATTTATACAAAAATAACACATTAAGCTCTGACTAATTACCAATAGGAAACATAACTATGATGAACATTCATTGACATTCAATAAAGTTTCAAGTTTTCATGTTTGATCCTAACCAAGTATGAAATGGAATGCAAGCCTAAAGAGCAAAGAAGGGTGTACTTAGCTATAACAAGAATAACTGTGTTGATTAAAGTAGTGCAATGAAGGAAGAGTCAATGATTGCTCAGAAGGTGGTTTAATGAGGAGCAATCTTGGGGGGCTGGAGGACTGAAATACAGTTTAAAGAAAAGTTTTGCAAGGCACAGGGCCCCTGCTATGACAGGTTAGTCTTGATTCATAAAATTTCTAAAAGATCAATATTTAAGTACAAAAAAAAAAAAAATCTGCCAGGAGGTATACAGGTAGAACAGACTAATATCAAAAAAGCCATCTGATGAAGCCAACTTTCTTCAGAAGCAGCATGGACATCAATCCAACACACAAGTGTGCAAGTGTGGACTAAAACACAGGGCTCTCCATGACTTTGGCACACATACAGTATTGTGCAAAAGTTTTAGGCAGCTGTGAAAAAAGTAAGAATTCTTATTAAAATATACATGTTAATAGATTATATTTATCAATTGACTAAATGCAAAGTGAGTGAACAGAAGAAAAATCTACATCAAATCAATATTTGGTGTGACCACCCTTTGCCTTCAAAACAGCATCAATTCTTCTAGGTACACTTGCACACAGGTTTTGAAGGAACTCGGCAGGTAGGGGGTCTGTGGGGGCCATACCATCACTTTCAGGACTCCTTGTTCTTCTTTACGCTGAAGATAGTTCTTAATGACTTCCGCTGTATGTTTGAGGTCGTTGTCATGCGGCAAAATAAATTTGGTGCCAATCAGATGCCTCCCTGATGGTATTGCATGATGGATAAGTATCTGCCTGTACTTCTCAGCATTGAGGAGACCATTAATTCTGACCAAATCCCCAACACCATTTGCAGAAATACAGCCCCAAACTTGCAAGGAACCTCCAACCATGCTTCACTGTTGCCTGGAGACACTCATTTGTGTACTGCTCTCCAGCCCTTCAGTGAACAAACTGCCTTCTGCTACAGCCAAATATTTCAAATTTTGACTCATCAGTTCAGAGCACCTGCTGACATTTTTCGTGTTTTCATGCATAGTTGAGTCACTTGGCCTTGTTGCCAAGTCAGAGGTATGGATTTTTGGCTGCAAGTCTTCCATGAAAGCCACTTCTGACCAGACTTCTCTGGACAGTAGATGGGTGTACCAGGGTCCCACTGTTTTCTGCCAATTCTGAGCTGATGGCACTGCTGGACATCTTCCGATTGTGAAGGGAAGTAAGCATGATGGGTCTTTCATCTGCTGCAGTAAGTTTCCTTGGCTGACCACCGAGTCTACGGTCCTCAATGTTGCCCGTTTCTTTGTGCTTCTTCAAAAGAGCTTGGAAAGCAGATGTGGAAACACCCGTCTGCCTTGGGATAGCTCTTGCTGATGCAGTATAACTACCTTGTGTCTTGCTATGGTGTATGACTTTTGACAGCAACCTCACCTTATTAGCTGAGTTTGGGTGTTCCTCACCCAGTTTTATTCCTCCTACACAGCTGTTTCTGTTTCAGTTAATGATTGTGTTTCAAGCTACATAATTAATTGATGATCATTAGCACCTGTTTGGTATAATTGTTTAATCATACGCCTGACTGTATGCCTACAAAATCCCTGACTTTGTGCAAGTGTACCTAGAATTGATGCTGTTTTGAAGGCAAAGGGTGGTCACACCAAATATGGATTTGATGTAGATTTCTCTTATGTTCACTCACTTTGCATTTAGTTAATTGATAACTATAATCTATTAACATGTCTATTTTTGAAAGCATTCTTACTTTACAGCATTTTTTCACACCTGCCTAAAACTTTTGCACATTACTGTATATATTTATTGAATTTTCTGTGTCTCAGAGGTACTTACTGTCAGACAGCACTTCATAGGCCTCGGCTATCTCCTTGAATTTCTGCTCTGCCTGATCCTTGTTGTCTGGGTTCTTGTCAGGGTGCCACCGCAGTGCCAACTTTCTGTAACTAAAAATAAAACAAAACAAACAGTGCAATAGCCAATGTTAAGTGTAACATAAGCACACTGTACTGGTTTAAACATAGCAAACTATTCCTTGAATGCAAGATAGCTGCAGCAGTAGTTGACTAGCAGTCAACTGGCCAAGCACTGAAGCCACTGATTGAGAACATGAGACTCAAACAGTACTATTTTGTTTTGCTTCTTCTAACAATTCTCAGGAGTAAATTACTCAACAAAACATTGATTAAAACTCATATGCACCTCAGTGGAATCTTGTAATGGATCATGTTTCAAAGATTCTTTAAATTATTTTTACTTTTTTAATGTAGCTTATTACAATGCTGTGATTCTATGGGACAGAGTCTGACAGTTTTACTATACATAACCTACACTGTGGTGATGCTTGCAATGACTCCACAGGTGTTATTCATTCCGAGTTTTATGTGAAATCAATTTAATTTCAGCCAGTCAGTGCTACTTACGCCTTTTTGATATCATCCTGAGAAGCGTTTCTTGACACTCCTAGAATGTCATAATAATCCACCATGTCTTCCCCCACAGATTTGGAATCACGAAGTCCCCTCTCCTGTCTAATAAAAAGAGAAAGTATTTCAGCGTGAAGAATAGATCACATGAGCTAACTGCATACACAACTCAATTTGTTCAACCTACATGACAATTTCCTGTCCAATTTCCTTTGTCTAAACTTCAGGTATTTTATGATTTGGAACATTTACATTAAAAGATAAGAACACACTACAGATGCAAATCGCACGTATGTGTCTTCAGTGTGTTGTCCATATGATTAGCTGTCCACCACAGTAAGTGTATTGGTCTAATTCACTATCCTACACATTTGTTTCCCATAGGAAACATTAACTGTTTTGAAATAAGTTATTTAGGGATCTCTGATGCAAGGTCACACCTACCTTGTTATTCTAAAGAACCTGATAAAGCAACAGCCAGAGAATATTCAACTGTGGAATCTCAATACTTCAGCCTATGGGTCAAAGTCAGTACGGTGTCTCTATTTCTACATAAAATTAAAAATTAGGTCTGAATGTAATTGTTCATGAAGCAAGAGGATGGTTCTGGGGTTGCATGTTGAGGTTTAGTGTGCAATTGATAATCATCTGAAACCAGGCAGAAGTCAAAGGATATATTTTAGTCTGCATTTGGTTCTTTTTTCCTTGATGTAGCTGCCAGACTAGTTCAGTGTATGCTGTGTGTATGCTACATGTGTGCTGAAATCAATTAACAAACATGCCCGAGCAACTTGCTGTCCAGGGGAATATCTTAAATTGGAGATTCAAATCTTTATCCAGCAACAAGAAAGGTCTTTCAATATTAACACTTCTTTTTGACTCAAAATAGCCACATTGAAATCATTAACACAAATGATAAAGAAATGCTATCAAGCAAATATGAAGATAGGGAAGGCACCTGGAGATGATGGCATATCCATGAATATCAGGAAAGGAGGAGAAACTGCCAAAGTTAATGTGGGTTTTTACAAAATGTACTAAGCAGCAGGAAATACAGTTTACGTCTGCATAAAGAACAAAGATAAAAGTGTCTTTCTGCCTATATAAAATATCGCAAGCCATAGTACAAGCCTGTGGACAAGAATAGAAGTATGAAGTTGACAGATGGATGGAATTGAAGAAGAGGAAAATGCAATTTCTATGGTCTGATATATGTATATGTACATATGTGAGTGACTGCATATCCTATGGCATAAAAACTGTAGTGATAAACAGAAATGGATAGAGCAATCTCATGTTTTTCAACACAGATTCTGCTTACTGAGATTCAACACTGAGAAGATGGCAAACTTATTATACAAACAACCACCCCCAAGCATTGTAATGACAAGTGAAGTCTGTGAACCCAAACTTTCACTTTCACTATAAGTTCATCACATTTAGGGATTGCACTGAGCTGGAAATGACAGCAGAAAACAGAATAGAGAAGCTTCATATGAGCCCTGGTCTACAGTTTAGTTTGTCTCTGGTCTATTCAATGTTTCACAATTGCTGTGTCCAGTCTGTCATTATGTTTGGCCTGCCTGGTCTGGGCAATCACCCCATATCCACCCTGGCAATAAAAAAGCCCCCAGTCAAGACCCCTGGCTCCCGGCCTGTATAAGACCTCTCTGGAAACTGACCATAGAAAATCATCCAAAATAAAACCCTATATGAATGCATACGCTTCATGACAGCTGCAACATTTCAACAGTTTAATTTTAAACACATTATTCCGATTTGAAACTTGCAAATATATCAACGTATATTAAGGCATTGAATTATGATTATAATCAATCATAATTCAATCATTAAAATACTGCAGTGCGTGGTTTACCAGGGTATTACATGAGGAATTAAAAAAGGGAGACGTCTTACCCTTTTTACAGCTCTTTCTGTTTCAGTGCTGAGATGCTGCGCCGCTGCGCCGCTATCTGTTCTAACGGGGTTAAAGTGTCGTTTGTTTATATATAAATGCGCTTCTTAATAACGGACGTTGCAGTCGGTCGTCCAGAGGAAATACAGCCCCGTTTCCCAAGCGACCATTCAGCTCACTTTCTGCTTTGTTGATATCGTTAGCAACTTATATCCTATCGTTTCCTTCCACACCACCGAAAATAATGTCTTTATTGAGCACAATGTGCCTCTGGGTCTCTACACTGTGCGCCTCCCCGCGTCACGATCAGCTGAGCAGAAACGTCCAGAAGAACACGGAGAGTCCAGAACATACCATGCGTGTTTTGATTTCGCCCACATAACCCCTCCCACTACTGAATATTCAAATATTGTTACCGCGGATTGGTGGGCGAAGCTGTATTCGTCACGCTATAGGACGACACCCGACATCCTCAAACCTGCTGAAAACGCGGATAGTGGCACAAGTGAACAGGATCAACGGAGATTTTCCAATAAGAGAAATACTGTGTTTATTATATATAAAACAAATGACGATGTGCTCCCTATATGACCAAGTCCAAAAGTAAATAAGTATCCAGCAGAAGAAAAAAACAGTTACTCCTGGCCACCACTGTCAATGCACCAGATTATTTATGCAATTCAATATTGAGGGGGGGGGGGGGGGGGGGACAAAAAAGACACCTGACAACTGAAACCTCATGGCTCTGTGTAAACTCTGTTCATCAGCATCTGATAATATTACCACTTAAAGCAAATGAATTTACCTTTGCTAAACATGCACTTTTTTGGTTTTCTGCATTTCACAACTTTATGATCAAATGTGTTTTCCCTATATACACTGAGTGTACAAAACACTAGGAACACCAGCTCTTTCCATGAAATGCACAGCCAAGGTAAATCTAGGTGAACGCTATGATCCTTTATTGATGTAACCTATTATAACCACTTCAATCAGTGTAGATGAAAGGGAGGAGACAGACTAAGGAAGGATTTTTAAGCCTTGACACAATTGAGACATGGATTGTGTATGTGTGCCATTCAGAGGGTAAATGGGCAAGACAAAAGAATGGGGTTTGGTAGTAAGTTCCAGGTGCACCGGTTTAAGTGTCAAGAACTGCAACGCTGCTGGGTTTTTCATGTATAACAATTTCCCTTGTGTATCATTAGTTCATGCATTCATCCTGCCATGTGTCACCATTGCAGGTTGGTGGTTGTGTGATGGTGTGGGGTGTGTTTTCATGGAACACATTGGACCCCTTGATAAAAGTGGAGCAACATTTGAATACCAAAGGATATCTGAACTGCCAATCAGGTTCATCCCTTCATGACAGCAGTGTATCCATCTGCTAATGGATGTTTTCAGCAGGATAATGGCCCAGGCCACAAGGCTAGGATTGTCCAGGAATGATTCCACGAACATGAATTCAGCTCACTGCAGTGGCCTGTCTAATCACCAGATCTCAATCCAATTTAGCATCTGAGGGATGAGATTGGATGAGCTATTCAGAGTAGAGATCCACTACCAGCCAACTTGACACTTGAGGCATTGGAGTCAACATGGGCCGGCATCCCTGTGGAATTCTTTCTATACCTTGTGGAGTCCCTGGCCTGAGGATTGATGCTGTTCTGAGGGCAAAAGGGGGTACCCCTCAATATTAGGAAGGTGTTTTGTACATTCAGTGTGTGGGCCGCTTAATCAACATGCCAGTGTAAGTGACTAATTGAGATGATTAAAAGGAGTCAGGAGATTAATAATAAATAAGTGGACATAATCAAGCTCAATCAATTAATTAAGCAGACTACATGACCACCTTGCACTAGGAGGAATAAAGTGCAGCCTAAGAAAGTTGGTTGCATTAAATTCATGCTCCGCCCGATCTGTAATTAATGTAAACCAGTGATGGCACCAGTGACTTTTCAGGCTTTAACACTCCCACCAAGAATTGGGACTGAGATCATGATCATCTTGCTTGTACACTAGTTGAACTAGTTTAATTAAGTGTATACGTACAATTACAATGTTATAGTATCCTTGAATGTGCTCGGTTTGCTCCGTGGAATGATGTTGTTTGCTTTATTGTTGTGTGTTTCAGATTTAAGATTAGGGTGTCTTGTAATTTTAAAGAATGAAGCATAACTAAAGATTCAGCAATAGTTTGGTCTTAAAATGTGTGTATTGTTTTAGCGTTTCAATATAGTGTGCTCAGTGTGCATAATAAGAAACATGTTTAGCTCATCTGCTCTGTTGTTACGGATATCAAAAATGTCGACCCTCCAAACACAAACAAACAAACAAAAAAGATACATTTAAGCCCATTTCATAGGACTGTTTAAAATTAGTATTGAAGTTCATAGTTATTTGTATTTGGGCCTTTATGACATATTGTTGGTCAGATCTGTGATACATTTGATGCCGAATCCTTGATCAGGAACGCAATCCACACTTATAACATTGTTCTTATGGGGAAATAAGATGTGCTGTATGGCAATCTGCTTCTTGACATGGTTTCCAGAAATGCATTGTGTCATTAACAGCAGGGACCATAAACAGATTTAGGTGTACGAGAACATTTTTTCCTTGAATACTATTCCAGTTTTGATCTTTAAACTATCCTTTAGTTGTAATCTTTATTGGCTTTTTTCACTACTTACAAATAAAATAAATATTTTAAAATATAATTCATTAAACACATTTTTTCAGCTTGTTATTGTTCTAATTTATTCTACACATTTTAAATAATAAATTCACAGGTAGTTGTTCCTGTAGTCTCCAGTAGGTGGCAGACATTCCTTACAAAGCTGAAATGTAACATTTTTTTTTTTTTTTTTTAATCTACCAGGGCTGCTGGATAAACAAAACAATGTTTAATGAAACAAGAGAACGGGTTTCAAACACACACAAACTCTAAGGGTCCATTTGTAATGAAATCTGCCATTTTCCACCAGATCTGCAGTCTGTGCCATGTCTAAATTGCTGATCACAGTTGTTTGTGAAGAGCCAACTTGCAGTGTGTAGGCAAAACAAGTCTGTTCAATGCCTGTATAATTGTGATGGTTGGATGGAGTATCTACTCATATTGGTACTGGTGTGTCACATGCTGGCCTTTCCTTAATGGAAAGGTTTGTTCCAGGCTGAAAATTGCATTTGCTCAAGTAGCCTACTGTCTGGAGGGAACCCTAGTGAGTTTTAGACACAGCCCACATGTAGCATCTCAATTAAAATATTGTCTGCAGTTTAGACTGTTACATGCACAAGTATATATGGATTAGATTTTCAGCCATAGGTTTAAGTAATGCAGTATGTTCTGTGTGTATTCACAAATTTCAAATTAGAAACTTAGAAACATGCTGTGTAGAAAATAATGCTCAACATAGATGAAGACTTCATAAACAAAGAAATGGTTATAAATCATGCTGAAACCACTATCATGTGTGTAAGCTTTCCTTAAGCTTCTTTAGCTTTTCTGCAATTATACATCCCCAGCCAACACCTAGTCCTTTAAAATTACATTACCATGGGAGCTAGATGCCTGTGTATCCTGATGAGGCTTGGCTGCATCTACTCTTGCCCTGTTGAGCAGTAAATGATGCAAGGCACATTACACCTGTTCAAATTAATCTAGCATGTGTGCAGAGAAGGGAGTATTCTAGGTCCTTTCCAACTTTTTTTTTTTTTTTTTTTAAATGGGGGGGGGAAACTTGTTCCTAGAAAGTGCAACAAGGTTCTCATTACGATTTTCATTCTAACAAAAGACCAGAATCATAAACCAATGAAAGTCTCAATAAAATACTATTTTTAAAACCCTTATGAAGCAAGAGTATTTTGACATTACCTGAACTCCATCAGCAGCTTCATATGAAGTCCTGCAGTAAGAAGGATCTAGAACACTACCACAATGAATCTGGACAGTCATACAAGAACGAACCAGACTAGTTTTCATTTTTCATTTTTTATTTTTCAAAACCCAGACTTAAATAAGGCAAACTAGAAGATTAAAACATTGAACAGAGCACTGCATCATTGTCTTGCAGAACATTACAGAATAAAGTGGAAAGACAAATCTTATTGGTCCTCAAATGGTTTACAAAAGCATTGGTGTCATTAAGGTGCAACCATGTTAGAAGTATTTAGGATCAACTATGTTGAATGAAGAAGGCAGCCTAGATGCAGCAAACAGAAGCCTGGATTTGTCTTACGCTTCCTAATACTCCTCCCCCTCTTCATCTTCCTCTCCCACGCTGTCAGTGCCCACCTCTTCATAATCCTTCTCCAGGGCCGCCATGTCCTCTCTGGCCTCAGAGAACTCGCCCTCCTCCATGCCCTCTCCCACGTACCAGTGGACGAAGGCGCGCTTGGCGTACATCAGGTCGAACTTGTGGTCCAGGCGGGCCCAGGCCTCGGCGATGGCAGTGGTGTTGCTCAGCATGCACACGGCCCTCTGCACCTTGGCCAGGTCGCCCCCGGGCACCACGGTGGGGGGCTGGTAGTTGATGCCCACCTTGAAGCCAGTGGGACACCAGTCCACAAACTGGATGGTGCGCTTGGTCTTGATGGTGGCAATGGCAGAGTTGACATCCTTGGGCACCACGTCTCCACGGTACAGCAGACAGCAGGCCATGTACTTGCCATGACGGGGGTCACACTTCACCATCTGGTTGGCCGGCTCAAAGCAGGCATTGGTGATGTCGGCCACAGACAGCTGCTCATGATACGCCTTCTCGGCAGAGATCACTGGGGCATAGGTGGCCAGGGGGAAGTGGATACGGGGGTAGGGCACCAAGTTGGTCTGGAACTCCGTCAGGTCCACATTCAGGGCACCGTCGAAGCGCAGGGAGGCGGTGATGGAGGAGACAATCTGGCCAATGAGCCGGTTCAGGTTGGTGTAGGTGGGACGCTCAATGTCCAGGTTTCTGCGGCAGATGTCATAGATGGCCTCATTGTCGACCATGAAGGCGCAGTCGGAGTGCTCCAGGGTGGTGTGGGTGGTCAGGATGGAGTTGTAGGGCTCAACCACAGCTGTGGACACCTGGGGAGCTGGGTAGACCGCAAACTCCAACTTGGACTTCTTGCCATAGTCAACAGAGAGACGCTCCATCAGCAGGGAGGTGAAACCAGAGCCGGTACCACCACCGAAGCTGTGGAAGATGAGGAAGCCTTGGAGCCCAGTGCACTGGTCAGCCTAGATAAAGAGGAAATACAGGCTGTGAGATTGTGTAGATGCATTTCTGAAGTACATTAAATCTGAAATCCTACAATATCATACTTAATTCTTTCCCACTAGAATGATCCGAGACATGGTTTTAGTCTTGTTTCAACTTTGTAAGTCGACTCACCAGCTTGCGTGTCCTGTCCAGCACCAGGTCGATGATCTCTTTGCCGATGGTGTAGTGCCCGCGGGCGTAGTTGTTGGCAGCGTCCTCTTTGCCAGTGATGAGCTGCTCAGGGTGGAACAGCTGGCGGTAAGTCCCTGTGCGCACCTCATCTGGGAAGAGAGCAGGAAGGGGTTAACCGGTGCTGACCCAAACAGCAGCTCATCCCACAACATTGATATGGTAGTGGGTTCATTGTTCATAAAGTTATCCAGATCCTTAATGCTGGTGAAAGTGACTTTTGAAAGCAGGATGCTGATAGTGTCTAGGTATCTGTGAGCACAGTGCCTGTTGGTCAGTGAACAAAATGAAGTCATATGGGCAGCCCCTGCTTACCGATGACAGTGGGCTCCAGGTCCACAAAGACAGCACGGGGGACGTGCTTGCCTGCCCCCGTCTCACTGAAGAAGGTGTTGAAGGAGTCGTCCCCTCCTCCAATGGTCTTGTCACTAGGCATCTGGCCATCAGGCTGGATCCCATGCTCCAGACAGTACAACTCCCAGCAGGCATTGCCCATCTGGGCACCGGCTTGGCCAACGTGGATGGAGATGCACTCACGCTGTGGGGAAAAACAGGGCAGGAAAGAGGGGTTAAACTTCAGGTTTAAAATATACTTTAGGAAAGACTATCTATGTACTTAACTCAGAATAACTACTGTAGGTACAATGAAGGCCCTAATATTGACTGAATGAAAAAATAAGTTTTTATGAACTGCATACAAGCAAGAACTGAAGTCGTGTGAAAGGTATGCACATGATGGACTCTATACATCTGCATCATATTTACCGAAAAATGTTGCGAGAGAAATGAGTTTAAAAACCTAGATTTACCCAGATTGAATGGTAATAGTAGGTCATATTAAGAACTGCTGCAAATTAATCTCAATTGTTCTGGTTTCACATGTACTGTACGAGTAACTATTTGGCTAATGAAAGGTCTGATTAAGAAACCACTTCGTGCGTAAAGCCTGAAGGGAAATGGTAGTACTGGAAACATTACGACAGCTGCGCTTACCACTGAGAATTAACTAGAGACAAACCCCGCATTTAGGGGCCATATATTTGGCCGTTTTATTATGCAGAAAACATTATCTATTTGTCTATTACGCATTTCAATTAATTGCAGTGCCTAAAAAATCGAGCTTAGACTAAAGAACTTTCAAATCCATTTCCCGCCCTGCTCTGTTAATCATCTCCAGTTGTGGTTTCATTCAGACCTCATTTTGAAATCCTCCAATAGGGGGACGATTCAAAATTTTAAAGCGGTTCCACTTCCTCAGCGGCTCATGTAAAATGGCCGAATGGTACCGACGAACTGGTGACGCGAAATTCTGCGTTTCCTCAAAAATGCACCATTATTACCACCACAAAATGTGAAATGTTTCTTCAATATGATACATTCGCCTACATTTCATTTCAGTGTAGTGAGATTTTATAGAATAAAGCAGAAGCGAGACAGCTTTAACTGTATATATATACACACACACACACACACACACATTTTAAAATTGAGGGGAACCCCCCGCAAAATTATTTATCAAGTCCAAAAAAAAAAAAAAAAAAATCCATCGAGTGTTAATTGTGTTAAAAACTTACACCCGTTCAAAATAGTTAATACAAAAGTATTCTAAAAAGCGTATAAATTTAGATTTAAGTATTCCTAAAGAGAAATACAATACATATTTAAGATTGTGCTATTCAAGTCTGCTAACAATGGATGATATTGTATAGGTTCAATTCCTCCCCGAATTGAAGGAAGACCATGTGCATGCCACTGCCGATACGTAGTTAGACTCACAAGGCCTCCATCTAGGCCGCATTATTACTTATTTGAATGCGCAGCCTTTAATCGATATTATTATCTGCGTGTTTTAAGTTTAAGCCCAACGGTAACTTGTTTCCATTTCTCTTCTAAAGCTCTTCTTGAGTTGTGCCGGTACTCACCATTTTGATTCTGCTTCTTCAGGCCGACGTCTATGTTGCGGAAAGAGAAGTCTGTAATGCGGGGCTGGGCTGCGGCTGCAGTATATACCGGCGGGTGGGGGCGGGGGTGGAAGCGGAGCTGGCTGGCGGGAGTGACAGTTAGCGCGGAAACGGACGGCGCTCCTGTGAATGCACACCGATGGGCCGCGCGAGTCACGCTGCTCTCATACAAAGGGAATGCGTCACTTCCTTTCTTTAAAAATTCAAAAAAACCGGACAAGGCCTAGGAAAACACCAGGAAGCGACAAATCTGCTCTTATCACAATCACAAATCACGTATTTATTTTAAATTCCTATAGATAGACATTTTTGTATAGGGATAATTTATTTAAACACTGTAATAATTCTTCATATTTCAGGCAAATATTTCTACAAAAAAGTCAAACAAATAATCAAACAAAAACTTACACAGACACACACACAACTTGTTCATTTCCATTGCGCCCTATCAGCAGTTGTATCTGATTTTATCTGCATATATGGAGGCTGAATTGTAATCAGTGATGGGTTATTCAACAGTGACTTAAGTATTAGCACTGGCACTTCGAACCAAACAAAATCAAGGAAAGTATTGTTTCTGGGGAAAAGGTGAAAAATAAAGTCGATCATGTCTGGTAAAAATGAAAAAAGTAGCAGTAGTAAAATGTAGCAGCCGTAAACATCTCCCTCCGTACATGTACACACAAATCCTCTTCAAATAGGCAGGCAAGAGTAGAGGTATCCTAAAAAGTAAAATGCACCCCCCCCAAAAAAAAAAAAATGTACATAAGTGTATTAAGTATTGTTACTTTCCCATCATTGTATATATTATTACTCAGTTAACACAAACTCAGTAATTATAACCCTGAGTTAATTGTTTGTGGATGCTGCTATTTGGATACATTAAAATGGTTCCCATTTCCTCAAAATAGCACTAGGATTAGATGTTTGGTGCTTTTAATTCTATGATACTTACATCTTTGTAATTCTCTTGTTGAGGATGGCATGGGATCTTTTTTCTGCTTAATTTGTTTTACTAGATATATGTCCTGGGAGAAGACTCCCTATTGTATGTTTATAGTTCTGGTGCATAATTGTAACTCGGTTTTTAAACATGAAAACTTCCCTAACTAAAACAACAACATTGTCTTCCAGCTCAGATCTCCTCCCTTGTTTGGGAATATCTGAAGTCAAAAGTGACATGTTTGTAAAAGAGAAGTCAGATTAAGGTTGTGGAATGTAGCAGAGCGAAATATACAGATGGTTAAGAAGTTTGCTTTGTCTCCTTTGTCTCTTGTTTCTGCTGGCAAAATGACTTGCCATAAAGGATTGCATCCATATGCTTCTAAAATGGCATAGGACATTTTTAATCATTTACAGACCTGTGCTTGCAGTGCTTTATGTCTTCTGCTTTGGGTTTTAGTTAAATATTCCTGAAACCTTATTTGAACTATTTGGAAATCTCTGCTTTAATAAACTGTTTTAACAGGCATTCTTTGGTTCACTAAAGTCCTGCTTTAGGTGACTCGTTTGTACGAAATTTAAAAGACAGAATTGTTCTGTTGATCCTAAGATTGTTTAATTAATTGTTGCATCACTATTGCTGTCTTATTAGCTAGTTACATGGTTTTGTGAAGGAATCCCATTGTACCAGACTTTCCCACAATACACATTCTTTCTTAGGCATGGACCCAGCTGCTTAAATTCTACATACTGGGTCACTGAAACACTGCACCTAATTTGTGTCAGTTCTGACAGAAAGCACTAAGTCTTGTCTTGTTACAAGTCCAACTTTCTAATGGCTCAGAATGGTTAAAAATGAAACATTAAATGAAACAAGATCTTAAGAACTGAGTAGTAGAGCTGTGTTCCTCTAAACAAAAACAAAAATAGTTCCTGTGCTCCTTTGAACTCCAGTTATTCTAGATAATTTTCTGTAATACAGAGATTTACAGCTCTGGAAGTTTTTCTCTACAAATCTCTGATGAAAAGATTTAGCACTATGTACTGCTCCAGCTTTGGCATGTTTCAGCAGACCAAAGAAGCTAGGGAGTTGCTGTTTGTAATGATGCTGAACAGAGTATGACTAGCCTGTGCAGACAGCTGGCTGTGCAGCTTTAATTTCAAGGATGGTCATTGTGAATATATGTCACACTATACACTACATTTTCAAAAGTATTGGAACAGCAGACATACCAAAAGACAGCTGTTTTCAAATTACTGAAAAGGGCGCACACCTTACTGAGTGATATCATGTGTTTGATAGACAGGCAGAGGAATGCTGTGCAGGACGTGGTTAGGGACATTTACCTCTGGAAACCCCTCCTGATTCACTTCATCTCAGATTTGTTCCATGGTACTGAGATCAGACACCGATACATTTTCCTCCTTGAACCACTGTGTTTCACAACCAACTGTTATTGCATTATGATCTTGTTAGATGTAAGGAGTGTCAACATGAAATTCCTATAATGCTGGCAGTCATCATGCCCCTCCCCAATAAAAAGCAGTACATAGACATGACATCCGGGACAATATATTACAAGCAGAAGGAAATGCCACTTTACTTTTGCCTTAACTTATATTTGATTGATTAGCACAGGGGTCAGTCCAGCTGTCCTGGTTGGTAATGCTGTGCAAATGGAAGCCTGTTAATGTGGGAAGTTGAAGCCCACACTGGACTTATGCCAGACAAAGAGCAGATCACAATTCCTCACTTTGGATGGGTCCAAAAGTGCCACAGTAGCAGGATGAATCCAGTCTCCCATTCGCTCTCAATTAGCTGATTCATTAGCTAATTAGCTGAAGGTGTTGGTGTTGAGAAAGTTTAGACCCCCAAACATGCAGAGGCCTCACAATCAACAATGAACAGATCAATGAAAGCTCATAGCTTTCATACAAAGGCTTGGTATACAAAGACACATTTGTGACTGAGTCTGAGGGCAAGACCTTCCTGTTTTTTGCTGCATCATTCACAAAACACTTGTTGATTCCTCTGAACAGTTTCCTTAAAATGCAAAATTACAATAATAACAATAAATTAGGTGAATATTCCTAATTAACAGAACAATACAGGCTTAGTAATGTTAAATGATGAAACACATCTATCAATCACATTTTGCTTTGTAATTTTTCAAGTAACAAAGCAGTACATTTTGAAAGAAACACATGCAGTCTGGAGAAATACATGTCTAAAAGTTTTAGGAACTCAGCCAAGGTATCAAGGACTTACCTTATGGTGTTTCAGTGTGTGTTCAGAGCCTGCAGATAAAAAGTTAAACTAAACTATATTTGAGCCCTTATTTGGTCACTTAACCTTTCCTTCAATAAAATTGTGTGTACATTGTGTCTTCCTTTTAGCTTCTTGAAATTGCAGAAGTGTCCAAAGGCAGTGCTGCTGACAGTACTTTTCTTTTTTGTTTTAACATTCTGTTGAAATCAAAATCACATTTGGCTGAAGTTAAGGAACAGGGTTTCCAAAAATATATTTTTATACTTCACATATTCCTAGAGGGTTTCCAGTAACATACCTGTATTTTTCCAATGTTTGATTAATTCTGAAGTGTAACTATGTGTTTCCCCTTTGGCCAATAACCTGAATCTTGGTAGAGGCTTCTACTGACCACACAATATACTGTGTAAAACTCAATAATGAAGAATAAGCATGGGGTAACCACACCTGTATTCGGTGACATTTAAAAAAAGGCTATATCTTGTTTTCATACTTACCATTATAATATATTTCTTAGCAGACACCCATATCCCAGGCATATCACATTATTTGTACATACAATTACACATTATACTGGGGCAATGTACCTTGCTTGAGGGTACAACAGCAGTGCCCCCCCACCTGGGATTGAACCCACAACCCTCCACTACACAGTCCTAAATATTATTCCACATTGCTGGCCATTTGCAATTAACATTCATTTTGGAGAATAAAATAGTTATATTTTAAATTCCTAAACTAGCTAATTTTACAGTAAGAACAATTTACAGTTACAGTCAGAAATAAAATGCCAATGTGAAATATGGATCCATCTATATCAATGTATATTTTAATCAACCACAGGGTGGAAATGCCTAGATCTCTCTGTAATGTCATTAATACATATCACACATTTTTCTCTTCTTATCCAGTAATTGTAGTTTTCTGTATTTTATAATGTATGCTGACTGTCTGAATTTATGGATCACATTAAGATATGGCTAATGACAATGACATGACAATGATCTGATAAGCTATGAGATAACATTCTCAGTGATGCAGAAATCAGCATTCAGGTTTTGCCTGTGAGACCTCAAATGTGAGTATTCATTTGAAGCACATGTTGTCCCAGTAAACCCCCACCCCCACTTCTAGCTGATCAGATAAAAGAGAGAAATTGGAGAACTAGCAAGACCTTCAGCAATGTATTGCACTCTTTGATTGAAACAGATACAGAAAATCTCCTACTTGTTTTGGTCTTGAGATTATATACCACATCAAGAACCTTATTTCTTTTTATTCAGTGTTGAAGGTCAAAGAAGCACGGTAGAACAGTAGAAAAGATCAATTATCTTTTTTCAGCAGTTCAGTTATCACTGTATGTATGTGTGTGTGTATATATATATATATATATATATATATATATATATACACAAACCAATTAAATTTATATTCACTACATAACATATATATTCTAATTTTAATTTCACTAAATAGGAAGCATGGCTACTACTAATATTATATGCTCTCTCTCTCTGTCTCTCTCATATATATATATATATATATATATATATATATATATATATATATATATATACACTCACCTAAAGGATTATTAGGAACACCTGTTCAATTTCTCATTAATGCAATTATCTAACCAACCAATCACATGGCAGTTGCTTCAATGCATTTAGGGGTGTGGTCCTGGTCAAGACAATCTCCTGAACTCCAAACTCAATGTCTGAATGGGAAAGAAAGGTGATTTAAGCAATTTTGAGCGTGGCATGGTTGTTGGTGCCAGACGGGCCGGTCTGAGTATTTCACAATCTGCTCAGTTACTGGGATTTTCACGCACAACCATTTCTAGGGTTTACAAAGAATGGTGTGAAAAGGGAAAAACATCCAGTATGCGGCAGTCCTGTGGGCGAAAATGCCTTGTTGATGCTAGAGGTCAGAGGAGAATGGGCCGACTGATTCAAGCTGATAGAAGAGCAACTTTGACTGAAATAACCACTCGTTACAACCGAGGTATGCAGCAAAGCATTTGTGAAGCCACAACACGTACAACCTTGAGGCGGATGGGCTACAACAGCAGAAGACCCCACCGGGTACCACTCATCTCCACTACAAATAGGAAAAAGAGGCTACAATTTGCACAAGCTCACCAAAATTGGACAGTTGAAGACTGGAAAAATGTTGCCTGGTCTGATGAGTCTCGATTTCTGTTGAGACATTCAGATGGTAGAGTCAGAATTTGGCGTAAACAGAATGAGAACATGGATCCATCATGCCTTATTACCACTGTGCAGGCTGGTGGTGGTGGTGTAATGGTGTGGGGGATGTTTTCTTGGCACACTTTAGGCCCCTTAGTGCCAATTGGGCATCGTTTAAATGCCACGGTCTACCTGAGCATTGTTTCTGACCATGTCCATCCCTTTATGACCACCATGTACCCATCCTCTGATGGCTACTTCCAGCAGGATAATGCACCATGTCACAAAGGTCGAATCATTTCAAATTGGTTTCTTGAACATGACAATGAGTTCACTGTACTAAACTGGCCCCCACAGTCACCAGATCTCAACCCAATAGAGCATCTTTGGGATGTGGTGGAACGGCAGCTTCGTGCCCTGGATGTGCATCCCACAAATCTCCATCAACTGCAAGATGCTATCCTATCAATATGGGCCAACATTTCTAAAGAATGCTTTCAGCACCTTGTTGAATCAATGCCACGTAGAATTAAGGCAGTTCTGAAGGCGAAAGGGGGTCAAACACAGTATTAGTATGGTGTTCCTAATAATCCTTTAGGTGAGTGTATATGTGTGTGTGTGTGTGTCTGTGTGTGTATGTATACTGTATAGAAGGGCTGTGGTTTCTGTTATTCTTACATTTGTTGGAAATGAAAAGCAAAGCATTTTTTGTATACATGGAGAGAGGACATATTTCCCTTTCTTGAGAGCTTGCACCTACTTTAGAAATGTTCACATAAACATGAAAGTTTTGTTCAAACTGGATGCCATTTTCCTCTGTGATGGAAAATAGGAGCCAAGCAGACAGAGCTTGAACACAGCAGAGAGATCAATAACTGCTGCTACATCAGCTGTGGACTGTTGTCATTTTCAGAAACACTCAGTACTAGTGCAAGCTTTAAATCCTTCACATTCTTGCTGACTTTTTGGTGAAAGGTCAGTAACTTTTCATTCCTCCTCATATGAAACATCGCTATTCTGGAATCATGCTCACAACCTTCAGTATGTTTTATGACTGTGTTTTGATTCAGCGTCAGTAGAGTATGGGATGTGCTGTGTCTGTATGTCAGATGTTCTTATATGGGAAATGTTACATTGGTATGCTAGGATGCTAAAGAGACTTGTCTAGGGGGTAATTCTTTGTGAAACCAGAAGTTTTTAACACAACAATTCACAATATCCAACCAGTCATTTTCACTCCCATCTATTGTCTGAATTACATCCTTCTATGAGATAACTTTTTTTCCTAAATCTATGCTGTGTGTATGGTAATAAAACCATTATTAACAAAAATGATATGCTCCACAAACTTTTTCCCATCACTTGTTTATTTCTTACAAAATATTGACCTGACTTTTACTGCATTTAATGGCAGAAGCAAATTATTGGTGGTGTTTGAAAGGAATGTGTGCTAAGATACAGTGGAATCACTTCCATGGAATATTGTTAGTACATTCACAACTACACAGAGTCCATGAAGAGTATATTGATTCTTGTGGTTTTTATATTGGAATGCAGTTGAGTAGAAGCCAGGATCATTATCTTCTTCCTAATACTCCTCCCCCTCTTCATCTTCCTCTCCCACGCTGTCAGTGCCCACCTCTTCATAATCCTTCTCCAGGGCCGCCATGTCCTCTCTGGCCTCAGAGAACTCGCCCTCCTCCATGCCCTCTCCCACGTACCAGTGGACGAAGGCGCGCTTGGCGTACATCAGGTCGAACTTGTGGTCCAGGCGGGCCCAGGCCTCGGCGATGGCAGTGGTGTTGCTCAGCATGCACACGGCCCTCTGCACCTTGGCCAGGTCGCCCCCGGGCACCACGGTGGGGGGCTGGTAGTTGATGCCCACCTTGAAGCCAGTGGGACACCAGTCCACAAACTGGATGGTGCGCTTGGTCTTGATGGTGGCAATGGCAGAGTTGACATCCTTGGGCACCACGTCTCCACGGTACAGCAGACAGCAGGCCATGTACTTGCCATGACGGGGGTCACACTTCACCATCTGGTTGGCCGGCTCAAAGCAGGCATTGGTGATGTCGGCCACAGACAGCTGCTCATGATACGCCTTCTCGGCAGAGATCACTGGGGCATAGGTGGCCAGGGGGAAGTGGATACGGGGGTAGGGCACCAAGTTGGTCTGGAACTCCGTCAGGTCCACATTCAGGGCACCGTCGAAGCGCAGGGAGGCGGTGATGGAGGAGACAATCTGGCCAATGAGCCGGTTCAGGTTGGTGTAGGTGGGACGCTCAATGTCCAGGTTTCTGCGGCAGATGTCATAGATGGCCTCATTGTCGACCATGAAGGCGCAGTCGGAGTGCTCCAGGGTGGTGTGGGTGGTCAGGATGGAGTTGTAGGGCTCAACCACAGCTGTGGACACCTGGGGAGCTGGGTAGACCGCAAACTCCAACTTGGACTTCTTGCCATAGTCAACAGAGAGACGCTCCATCAGCAGAGAGGTGAAACCAGAGCCAGTACCACCACCGAAGCTGTGGAAGATGAGGAAGCCTTGGAGCCCAGTGCACTGGTCAGCCTGGAGAGAGAAGAGGGGGGACATACATGTGAGATTGGGTAGTGACTAGGAGGTGTAACGATTCATTAATTTTCTTGATGCATTGATCAGAATTCTTGAATCAATCGTCAAATTGCAATTTTGCACAGAATCGTTGTTGCATAGGCCATAAATTTGAGTTTTGAGTTAATCAAATGAATAGAGTTCATTATTTTCCTGTAATGGTTCCATATGACAGACACTCGACCATCATTGTGCATTAGTGGAGAAGGCTGGCGAAGTGTACCTACATCACACCACTCCCGCTTGTGTAATTTCAAAACCCACTCTTCAAGGCAAGCTAGGCCACAGAGGATTTGAAGTGCTGGCATTGGTCAATGACTGATTTACTCCAATCACTTTGCAGGCAATGCTTGTCAATATTTTTTTTATGCAGCCAATCACCTGCAGAAGGAACTACAGTCACTTTATTATTCAGCCAATCCCCTTCTTCATTTATAAAAGTAAGGCAAGAGATAAAACAATGAGGAGGGACTCTGGAGCAAATATGTCTTGTTGTCGGTGGTGTAGTTTTGAGGTCGTTAATCTGCAGATGCAACGTATGTTATTTTTATAATCCCACAGGTTTTATAACTTGTATGTTTTTACAATCAGACGGGTTTGTGGAATTGTGGAATTGTGGAAACATTTTTAAAAAGCACGGAAGTCAGCTGTAGGCAAGGCATGCTTGATAGAACAATCCGATTTGACATTGAAAATCCCTTGAATATTGTATATTTTCATGCTATGATAAGCTGAATACATATGATGACACTGTTCACTGTAAATTTTGTAGATATTTGAAATATGGTTAAAGTGAATGAATTGAATCGTGGTTCTCTGAATCAAACTGTTCCAGATAAAACTAAATTGCTCTTGAATTGAATCGTCAACCATTAGGGACACGATCTTAGGGACACGGTTTTACACAGTTGAAACAACCTGGAATGTCTAGACTAAGTTGACTCACCAGCTTGCGTGTCCTGTCCAGCACCAGGTCGATGATCTCTTTGCCGATGGTGTAGTGCCCGCGGGCATAGTTGTTGGCAGCGTCCTCTTTGCCAGTGATGAGTTGCTCAGGGTGGAACAGCTGGCGGTAGGTCCCTGTGCGCACCTCATCTGGGAATAGAGGAGAGGACAGGAAGGGGTTAACCGGTGCTGACCCAAACAGCAGCTCAACCCACAACATTGATATGTAAGTGGGTTAATTGTTCATAAAGTTATCAAAATCTTTAGATTATTAATAGGTAATGGTGATCAAGGAATTAGCTTTAAAAACAGGATGCCGATAGTGTCTAGGTATCTGTGAGCACAGTGCCTGTTGGTCAGTGAACAAAATGAAGTCATATGGGCAGCCCCTGCTTACCGATGACGGTGGGCTCCAGGTCCACAAAGACAGCACGGGGGACGTGCTTGCCTGCCCCCGTCTCACTGAAGAAGGTGTTGAAGGAGTCGTCCCCTCCTCCGATGGTCTTGTCACTGGGCATCTGGCCATCAGGCTGGATCCCATGCTCCAGACAGTACAACTCCCAGCAGGCATTGCCCATCTGGACTCCGGCTTGGCCGACATGCATAGAGATACATTCACGCTGTAAAGGAAAAATAAGTCACAAATTATATTTTCTGTACAGATAATCGACATTCATTGCAGGCATGTGTGCAATTATTAAATTCACAGAGTAAAAAAGACAAGCTAATCATTTTATCCTTAGCTGGTTGTAAGTAAAAGTAGTTGAAACTGAAAATACATTAAGTTTACAGTATGGACAGAAACCGAATGGTGACCATAAATGCTGAATCAACTGAGGATTTCAAAGCAGATTTTAGATCTGCTAAATCAGTAAAAGCCTCCGCCCACAGCCACATAGACACCGCAGGCTTACCCCCAGGCAGTTCCTGCTTGGGCAGCATAAAATTGGCTGAGTTCCCCAGAGACAGGGTGGAGTGCATTTGAATGACAAAACCACACAGCAGTGACCCCTACGAGTCATATAATGTAGGCATCTGACTGGCTTCAAGATTCTTTCCAAATTGAAGTGCGCACAAAATTAAACAGTGTAATGCAAAATATGATGAGTGAGAAGGGGAGTGTACTACAATCTAAACTAAGAAAAACAACTGCAATTCAGTCGTAGTTTTAATTTTAGAACATAAGAAACAGGTGGAAATCTGGACTACATGAGTTTTCCTTTTTTTGGCTGAATGAGTTCGTTGTTTGTATTATAATGGAGCACAAAGCCTTTGTAGTTGTAGAACTGCTCTATATGCATTTTTGCAGCAGCACTGCAGTTAAAAGGCCAAGCAAAACTACTGTTACTACAAAGTATGAAGAATACACTTCATGTGATGCCATGTAATCTTTTTATAAGCTCATATACAGGAGAATTAAACAAAATAAAATACATATTAATTCTAGATTCTATTGAGAAATCCTTTTTATTGCATATTGGTGTTATACATCTTCATTTCTGATCAAACCTGAAATGTTTGACTTTAAAATGAAAAGTCTTTACTACATTGATATCTTCCTTCTATAATTTCAGGAGAAAACTATTTGAATGATGCACAGCCGTTATGTTGTTATCGCAAATGTTTTGTCCCCAGTGAAAAAAGGTGTGACTGGGAGAGATATGGGGGGAAGAATTATGCTGAGTCACAGTGAAGGTTTTGCCACTCCTAATGGCCACTCCAGGGAAGGGGATGCTAAAAAAACAGTGCGTGGATTTCCCTCAGTGCCTGAACTGGAGCTACAAAACAGGCTCTTCTGTGCCGCTGCAGCCTGGAAAAACACAGGTTTATCTGACCCAACCCCCACCCTAACCACTCTGCAGACGTCTACTGCTTTTCTTATGAGAAGAAAAGAATGTGGCAAAATGTAGATTTATTGAAATGAAAGGGGGCTTATATCTGGCAGCACCACACACAGTCAAACTAATCATCTACTATTTGAAACATAACACTGGAATGATACGCAGTCTATTAGAAATTCAACACTGCCTTGAAAACCAACAATTCTGCATCAGTCTGCAGACTAGTTGCGACAGAAAAGCCTTTAGAGTGGCTGACGTGAAAGAGCTTATTTTCATTGGGGTGAAATTGTTGCTAGGTTCTTTAACATGCTGTATGAAATAATGCCGTCTAGAGTTGCCACCTGGCCCCAGGATAATTTGAGACAGAACAGGATTTTAAGGTTTCCCTGAAACCAAAATTAATGAACATGTAAATTGAACATTAAACCTGTGCTACATTTATATTGCTGCTTATTTGCAGTGCAGGGCCTGTTTAGCTTATCTTAATAATTCGGTCTTAATTTGCGCTGACTGATTAAATAAGTTATCAGCTATTATTCATTATTCGTCTTAGAAAATCATGTTGGCAGTCAGTGCAAATTTGAGTTATACATAAATAAAAATCTACATAATTGAAAATGCTCAATTAAAATAGAAGTAATTCAAACATTCATGATGCCATTTATATTCTCATATTTGTATTAGATTGTTGTGTGATCAAGCCACCAATGGTATTTAAGCAGAAATATCAATTTCAACAAAGGTTTAAACCTCAATTTTTATTATTTTACATTCAGGGCAATTTTTAAACCCTGTTCAGTCTCTAAGTGTCTCGAGATGATGGAGGCCAGTCAGCAACCCTAATGCCGGCATTAGAGAAGACTGAACGCTGCACAATGGCTGATTATTGATTCACCTTCACATCTAAAAGGAAATGGTGTGATTGATGAAGGAAGGATCCATTTGGAAACCATAACCTCAGTCTATCTGATTAGGCTTTTCCATTTAAGAGAATTCACTCAGTATTGAAGATTTCTCAATCTAAAGGTTTCATAATTATATACATAACTGCATTTAAAAGCAGTTTAAAGAACAAACCCAATCTGATTATGGGGAAACTGACCCAGTTAGGTAAGTGAGGGGACAGATCTGCTTACAGATGGATTCTGGGCTGTAGGTGACTCATCTGGGTATGATCTGGGTCCCAGTCCATGACTGTAGGAACTGCGACACTGTTGAAGGCTTGCCGCCTCTCAATCCACCATTGGGTCCCACTGCAGTCTGCTAGTTCCCTACCCCCACTGCACACTCCCTGGCACACCACACTCACAGCCCTGCTTCAGCAAGACAATCAATGCTGTGCACCTTCTGCATTTATACAGCCTCAAATCCACACAAAGGGCATCCCTACTTCTTTAGATTTAATATTGAATCTAGGCCTTTTTTTTTTTTTTCTTTTTTTTTTAGATCTTCAGCAGAACTAAAAAGTAGAACAAAAAAAAAAAAAAAAAAATGCATCCTCATCACAAATATGACATCATGCCTGCCGACTCTGTAACGGTTTATCTAAGAGACAAAGGGAAAAGTAAAGAAGTCAGATACTCACCATTTTGTCTGATTTCCTTCAGGCCGACGTCTAGGTGATCGGAATGAGAAGGCTGAGATGACGGGCTGGGCTGGGGCTGCTGTTTTATAGCAGGGCGGGAGTGGGGGTTGGGAAGGAAGGGCAGGAAGTTGGTTTCTCTGCTGGCAGGAGTGACAGTGTCGGAGGGGGCCGTCCCTCCAGCACAAGCACACTCCTCCACAGAGAGATAGACGGTTGGCCTGAACAACATGTGTCCTCCCCTTCACTGCACACACACGCACACACAAAGGGAATGACTTTCAAAGCTTGGGAACTTGCTTTGATGGAATTTCTAATGCTAAAATCTCAAAAGCAACAATGTTGTATTTATTATTTAACCTGCAAGAAGAGCAGCAGATAAGATGATAACCATAACCACGCACAGCAGAATAATAGATCATAAATTATATGTATGAAAATACCAATTTGCAGAATTCAAAATCCACATGCAGCCTGTTTATCCTCTCTACTGTGAGCAGCCCTTGTGTGTCTGTGAGAGAGAGTTTGTAGGTGTTGTCATGGCAAGTAATTAAGTTTGGATACAGGAAGTGAAAAAGATAGATTAGCCTTTGGCCATTAATACACTGGGAAATGAATGAGCAGCAAAGCAACAAATTAACTAATATCTTCAATTACATATATAATCCCAACTGTTGCAATCTAGAAGTGTAGAAATTCATAACTAGGGCTACAAATTTGTCACAGATATATTTTGGTTTACCTATGTGAAAGCTATTTTAGTAAACTTCAATTTGCCCCGTAGCTAATATGAGCAAAAGATGTTGAAGCATTTTGTGCTATGTGTTGCACAATGACTGATTGATTAATTGAATACAATAATAATTAGGAAAAAACATTTGCGGTGTTGTGGATTTACTTTGATACTTGATGCTTGGTGCAGCCACATCAATAAATACAATTGCATCACAATCATTAGCTTTCACACAGTCTAATTAAGAAACAAAGTCGGGGGAAAACATTTTAAAAGGCAGGTAGGTAAACACAATTATTTCAGTGACAAAACCTTAGCCCTATTCATTACTGACTTGCTTCAAACCCCAAACCTTAATTCAAATAATCAGGTTGGTGTATGTGTAGTCACTGCACAGCACAGCCCACCAGAGCTTGTGATTTTAGACTAAAGCTAATGGCTTCTCAAATAGAACACCAACAAAATGTGTTGACCGAAGTCCACAGTTTTGATTGTTATAAAGATGTCAGAAAACTGAAGAAAAAAATATTTAAGCTTTGTATTAAGTCATTAAACCAAGATGATACTAGAGAACATGGCAATGCAAGAATAAAAATGATTGAATACTTTGGAAATGCATGAGAACTCAGAGATTTAGCCTGAAGCAATTATTCTGCAAACATATGGCTCCAAAAATTTCAGTAGGTATGTGACAACTGAGGCCTAGCTGAACCTTTCAAATGGATGGTTAATGGCTGAAAGTGTACAGGCTGGTTGGGGCCTAAGCACAGTGCTGCCTGAGGGGAGACAAAAGGGCTGGTCACTGAATCACTAAGCAACCATCCACTCCCTTGTTTTTCAATAGACCCCAGCAGGAGGGGAGATCACAATTCATGCTCACTCCATCTACAGATGGGCAAGGGGAGGGGACACAGGGACTAGAGGGGGCTGAAGGAGAGTGGGGGAGGGTGGGGAAGGAAGTACAAATGGAGACAACAGGCAGATAATCCTATTGTTTTGTTTCAAGATCTGCATAGGGAATGGTTCTCTGTGTTTCTCCAATCAGTGGTTCTCAAATTACAGAAGTTCACCTACGATACTTCATTTTTTAATATTTATTTTTTTATATAGAGGATGCAAAATACCATGTTTTTCAAGTGTACTCGACAGGCTTGTTGAAGTATTGATTTTGGGGGCTGGGTCGGAGGATTGATTTGGGCCAGGCCTAAGACTACAAATTAAGCTTTGTTTCTTCATTCTGTAAGGATGTAGATACCTGAAAACCTCAGCTGAATTTCTCATGGACACAGGCCTTAGAAATACATTTAACCTTTTGGGGTGGGGGTTGGGGGGGTATTTTGCAATTTTGACCAATAGAACTCTTGTTAACGAAATCTTCTAATGAATAGAGTTTGCTACAGCTTAAAATGTTAATTTATTTTACAAAACCATATGACAATTAAAACTGTTCCAATGCACTCACACATCCAAAACACCCAAATACATTACTGTTGTTTAGCCAGTGATATAGTATATCACTACCAACACAATCTAATTATATTTTCCTATAAAACACTGTAGTTTTCAAACTTTTCAAAAAAGGCTTATGTTCCCTGCAATAAAAACACAAACAAACAAAACAAATAGTTGAATGCAGCAGCATTAGGAGCAGATCATATATATGTTTCTTAATGCAAATAATTAAACAAAGGATCACTGGCCTAATGGTCCTCAATCCAGGTGCAATCTCATGCTGTCCCTACAGGACATGCCCTAGCACCCAGAAATGTGTTTGGATACCAACTCTGGTTAGCCTGTTCTTATTAACCTTTTATTACCTGAAGGTGTAGTATTTATTTACGGAACAGGATTCTATAGCGTAGAATTTAACACCTGCAGTTCATCTGACAAAATACAGTAAATCTCCTTTGGCAGCACTGTGGAGTAGTGGCTAGGAAGGTGGTGGGTTCAAATACTGGGTGAAGCAATGCTGTTATACCCTTGAGATTTACTTCACTTAGATTGCTCCAGTAAAATGCCCAGCTGTATAAATGGGTACAAATGTAAGTTGCCCTGGAGACCGTCTGCTAAATGACAAATAATGTAATGTAATGTCATTCATATATTCAGCATTTTCCCTAAATTAGCACTGGAATTTAAAGATTCATAATTCACCTTACGCCATTCTACCAACTACAGAATACTCTATTGAAATCAGTTAATCCTTTTGAAAATGCCAAATGGTTTATGTTCAAAGTCTATAACATACTTTTAGCTTATGTTTACTGCATATATTTACTGTATATCTCATATACACTTGTGTAATTTGGAATTTGTAAAATGTATTATGCCTTGCACTTTGTATTGCTCTTCTGTTTTGTAAGTTGCCCTGAACAAGGGCATCTGCTAAGAAATAAATAATAATAATAATAATAATAATAATAATAATATTAGCAGTGAATATTGATTTAATAAGATAATAATAAGGGCGTGCCATTCCATTAATCAGCCCCTTATAAACATTATTCAGTTTGTCCAAGGACAAGGCAGGCCTAAAGTTAAAATTATATACACAAATTAACTAGATCCTATTAGATCTACCGGTGGATTTGCAGGAGTGGTAGCTTGTTTATTTCTCGCACCATGCCAGCCATATGTGAAGCATTTCATTTAATGTAATGAAGGGGTGCACTGGAGCAGACCTTCCATTATGAAGTATGTTCAACTGTTGAGCTCTGCTTTTAATGTATTATGCAAATTATGCAACTTCACTTTGGTGATGACACACAAGCAAAGGGTGTAGCTCTTTGACTTAACAGCCCTCAAGCACAAAAAATTTATCTACACAAAGGATTTAGATGGGTGGACTGGAAGTGGGGGGGATTATATGTTCATGTCTGGAATAAAAGCATACATGTTACTATTTAACTCACATTTCCAAAAAAATATCTTTACCTACATCTTCAAATTTTGGAAATACATGCAAATGTAAACATTTGTAAATGCAAAAAAATCAATTGGGCTGTCAAAGCACAACTACAGAGCAGTTGCAGCAGAACACTGCACGTTTATTCTATTCTTTATCTAAAGGTGTCTGTCATTTGTTGCTTTTCAATGTCCAGAAATGGTCTCAAGCAATACAAGAGATCATGGCTTTTCTTCACAAAATATGCTGAAAATTACTATTTGTAATTTTATTTCAGTTCTGTAAGAGAGGCCAACTAGACTACAGTCAAACTGTAATTTGCCCTTGTGTGCACCC
>NC_089866.1:2500-7500 GCF_036373705.1 Amia ocellicauda
CCCTAACCCTAACCCTAACCCTAACCCTAACCCTAACCCTAACCCTAACCCTAACCCTAACCCTAACCCTAACCCTAACCCTAACCCTAACCCTAACCCTAACCCTAACCCTAACCCTAACCCTAACCCTAACCCTAACCCTAACCCTAACCCTAACCCTAACCCTAACCCTAACCCTAACCCTAACCCTAACCCTAACCCTAACCCTAACCCTAACCCTAACCCTAACCCTAACCCTAACCCTAACCCTAACCCTAACCCTAACCCTAACCCTAACCCTAACCCTAACCCTAACCCTAACCCTAACCCTAACCCTAACCCTAACCCTAACCCTAACCCTAACCCTAACCCTAACCCTAACCCTAACCCTAACCCTAACCCTAACCCTAACCCTAACCCTAACCCTAACCCTAACCCTAACCCTAACCCTAACCCTAACCCTAACCCTAACCCTAACCCTAACCCTAACCCTAACCCTAACCCTAACCCTAACCCTAACCCTAACCCTAACCCTAACCCTAACCCTAACCCTAACCCTAACCCTAACCCTAACCCTAACCCTAACCCTAACCCTAACCCTAACCCTAACCCTAACCCTAACCCTAACCCTAACCCTAACCCTAACCCTAACCCTAACCCTAACCCTAACCCTAACCCTAACCCTAACCCTAACCCTAACCCTAACCCTAACCCTAACCCTAACCCTAACCCTAACCCTAACCCTAACCCTAACCCTAACCCTAACCCTAACCCTAACCCTAACCCTAACCCTAACCCTAACCCTAACCCTAACCCTAACCCTAACCCTAACCCTAACCCTAACCCTAACCCTAACCCTAACCCTAACCCTAACCCTAACCTAACCCTAACCCTAACCCTAACCCTAACCCTAACCCTAACCCTAACCCTAACCCTAACCCTAACCCTAACCCTAACCCTAACCCTAACCCTAACCCTAACCCTAACCCTAACCCTAACCCTAACCCTAACCCTAACCCTAACCCTAACCCTAACCCTAACCCTAACCCTAACCCTAACCCTAACCCTAACCCTAACCCTAACCCTAACCCTAACCCTAACCCTAACCCTAACCCTAACCCTAACCCTAACCCTAACCCTAACCCTAACCCTAACCCTAACCCTAACCCTAACCCTAACCCTAACCCTAACCCTAACCCTAACCCTAACCCTAACCCTAACCCTAACCCTAACCCTAACCCTAACCCTAACCCTAACCCTAACCCTAACCCTAACCCTAACCCTAACCCTAACCCTAACCCTAACCCTAACCCTAACCCTAACCCTAACCCTAACCCTAACCCTAACCCTAACCCTAACCCTAACCCTAACCCTAACCCTAACCCTAACCCTAACCCTAACCCTAACCCTAACCCTAACCCTAACCCTAACCCTAACCCTAACCCTAACCCTAACCCTAACCCTAACCCTAACCCTAACCCTAACCCTAACCCTAACCCTAACCCTAACCCTAACCCTAACCCTAACCCTAACCCTAACCCTAACCCTAACCCTAACCCTAACCCTAACCCTAACCCTAACCCTAACCCTAACCCTAACCCTAACCCTAACCCTAACCCTAACCCTAACCCTAACCCTAACCCTAACCCTAACCCTAACCCTAACCCTAACCCTAACCCTAACCCTAACCCTAACCCTAACCCTAACCCTAACCCTAACCCTAACCCTAACCCTAACCCTAACCCTAACCCTAACCCTAACCCTAACCCTAACCCTAACCCTAACCCTAACCCTAACCCTAACCCTAACCCTAACCCTAACCCTAACCCTAACCCTAACCCTAACCCTAACCCTAACCCTAACCCTAACCCTAACCCTAACCCTAACCCTAACCCTAACCCTAACCCTAACCCTAACCCTAACCCTAACCCTAACCCTAACCCTAACCCTAACCCTAACCCTAACCCTAACCCTAACCCTAACCCTAACCCTAACCCTAACCCTAACCCTAACCCTAACCCTAACCCTAACCCTAACCCTAACCCTAACCCTAACCCTAACCCTAACCCTAACCCTAACCCTAACCCTAACCCTAACCCTAACCCTAACCCTAACCCTAACCCTAACCCTAACCCTAACCCTAACCCTAACCCTAACCCTAACCCTAACCCTAACCCTAACCCTAACCCTAACCCTAACCCTAACCCTAACCCTAACCCTAACCCTAACCCTAACCCTAACCCTAACCCTAACCCTAACCCTAACCCTAACCCTAACCCTAACCCTAACCCTAACCCTAACCCTAACCCTAACCCTAACCCTAACCCTAACCCTAACCCTAACCCTAACCCTAACCCTAACCCTAACCCTAACCCTAACCCTAACCCTAACCCTAACCCTAACCCTAACCCTAACCCTAACCCTAACCCTAACCCTAACCCTAACCCTAACCCTAACCCTAACCCTAACCCTAACCCTAACCCTAACCCTAACCCTAACCCTAACCCTAACCCTAACCCTAACCCTAACCCTAACCCTAACCCTAACCCTAACCCTAACCCTAACCCTAACCCTAACCCTAACCCTAACCCTAACCCTAACCCTAACCCTAACCCTAACCCTAACCCTAACCCTAACCCTAACCCTAACCCTAACCCTAACCCTAACCCTAACCCTAACCCTAACCCTAACCCTAACCCTAACCCTAACCCTAACCCTAACCCTAACCCTAACCCTAACCCTAACCCTAACCCTAACCCTAACCCTAACCCTAACCCTAACCCTAACCCTAACCCTAACCCTAACCCTAACCCTAACCCTAACCCTAACCCTAACCCTAACCCTAACCCTAACCCTAACCCTAACCCTAACCCTAACCCTAACCCTAACCCTAACCCTAACCCTAACCCTAACCCTAACCCTAACCCTAACCTAACCCTAACCCTAACCCTAACCCTAACCCTAACCCTAACCCTAACCCTAACCCTAACCCTAACCCTAACCCTAACCCTAACCCTAACCCTAACCCTAACCCTAACCCTAACCCTAACCCTAACCCTAACCCTAACCCTAACCCTAACCCTAACCCTAACCCTAACCCTAACCCTAACCCTAACCCTAACCCTAACCCTAACCCTAACCCTAACCCTAACCCTAACCCTAACCCTAACCCTAACCCTAACCCTAACCCTAACCCTAACCCTAACCCTAACCCTAACCCTAACCCTAACCCTAACCCTAACCCTAACCCTAACCCTAACCCTAACCCTAACCCTAACCCTAACCCTAACCCTAACCCTAACCCTAACCCTAACCCTAACCCTAACCCTAACCCTAACCCTAACCCTAACCCTAACCCTAACCCTAACCCTAACCCTAACCCTAACCCTAACCCTAACCCTAACCCTAACCCTAACCCTAACCCTAACCCTAACCCTAACCCTAACCCTAACCCTAACCCTAACCCTAACCCTAACCCTAACCCTAACCCTAACCCTAACCCTAACCCTAACCCTAACCCTAACCCTAACCCTAACCCTAACCCTAACCCTAACCCTAACCCTAACCCTAACCCTAACCCTAACCCTAACCCTAACCCTAACCCTAACCCTAACCCTAACCCTAACCCTAACCCTAACCCTAACCCTAACCCTAACCCTAACCCTAACCCTAACCCTAACCCTAACCCTAACCCTAACCCTAACCCTAACCCTAACCCTAACCCTAACCCTAACCCTAACCCTAACCCTAACCCTAACCCTAACCCTAACCCTAACCCTAACCCTAACCCTAACCCTAACCCTAACCCTAACCCTAACCCTAACCCTAACCCTAACCCTAACCCTAACCCTAACCCTAACCCTAACCCTAACCCTAACCCTAACCCTAACCCTAACCCTAACCCTAACCCTAACCCTAACCCTAACCCTAACCCTAACCCTAACCCTAACCCTAACCCTAACCCTAACCCTAACCCTAACCCTAACCCTAACCCTAACCCTAACCCTAACCCTAACCCTAACCCTAACCCTAACCCTAACCCTAACCCTAACCCTAACCCTAACCCTAACCCTAACCCTAACCCTAACCCTAACCCTAACCCTAACCCTAACCCTAACCCTAACCCTAACCCTAACCCTAACCCTAACCCTAACCCTAACCCTAACCCTAACCCTAACCCTAACCCTAACCCTAACCCTAACCCTAACCCTAACCCTAACCCTAACCCTAACCCTAACCCTAACCCTAACCCTAACCCTAACCCTAACCCTAACCCTAACCCTAACCTAACCCTAACCCTAACCCTAACCCTAACCCTAACCCTAACCCTAACCCTAACCCTAACCCTAACCCTAACCCTAACCCTAACCCTAACCTAACCCTAACCCTAACCCTAACCCTAACCCTAACCCTAACCCTAACCCTAACCCTAACCCTAACCCTAACCCTAACCCTAACCCTAACCCTAACCCTAACCCTAACCCTAACCCTAACCCTAACCCTAACCCTAACCCTAACCCTAACCTAACCCTAACCCTAACCCTAACCCTAACCCTAACCTAACCCTAACCCTAACCCTAACCCTAACCCTAACCCTAACCCTAACCCTAACCCTAACCCTAACCCTAACCCTAACCCTAACCTAACCCTAACCCTAACCCTAACCCTAACCCTAACCCTAACCCTAACCCTAACCCTAACCCTAACCCTAACCCTAACCCTAACCCTAACCCTAACCCTAACCCTAACCCTAACCCTAACCCTAACCCTAACCCTAACCCTAACCCTAACCCTAACCCTAACCCTAACCTAACCCTAACCCTAACCCTAACCCTAACCCTAACCCTAACCCTAACCCTACCCTAACCCTAACCCTAACCCTAACCCTAACCCTAACCCTAACCCTAACCCTAACCCTAACCCTAACCCTAACCCTAACCCTAACCCTAACCCTAACCCTAACCCTAACCCTAACCCTAACCCTAACCCTAACCCTAACCCTAACCCTAACCCTAACCCTA
>NC_089866.1:312500-390000 GCF_036373705.1 Amia ocellicauda
CCCTGTTTTATTACTCCAAGATACTGGACGTGAAGACAGAGCGACGATCCCATTTGCTTAAAGACCACCGGCACCGGAGTCGGCACTCGGGTGAAACCACCTCTGTCCACTGGAGGTGAAATGATTCAGTCTTTCACTGCACGCTTACAGGACACACTTAACATTTGTTGTTGTTGTTGCCGTTTAGTTTTAGTTTTTCTTTATCTGAAGAACATTCGAGTAGGAAATGCTTCCCACTACGGTAATGCAGGGAAAAGCACCAGGTCTCTGATATCTGCTGCACTGCTCTTCCCAAATTCAAGCATTAAGTTCCTGAGCCACATCTTCCTCATAATAGACCTTTAATACCAGTCCGACAGTGGGTTATTACCCCGGACCACCCCCTATGTGTGCTTTCAGACAGCAGGCTGGCGCTCCAGGGCCGGTAGGAGACCAAGCGCTTGGCGGGGGACTTCTGACAGAAACTCAGAGCGAAGCAAGGGGCAGAGAGGGACGCCGAGCCACGCACTTGAAAGGGACTCGAGTTCCTCCCAGGCCCCGATCCTGCTTCTCGGGCTGGTTTTCCGGTGACGCATAGAAGGAGATGGATTGAACCCTTCGAATTCTCTAGGCTTTGTAAATAAATAAGTAAATAAATAAATAAATAATCGAAATAATCACAAAGCTGGCGCACTTTGGTGGGACTTAAACTGCCGCTGCGTTTTCTGCCGTCTCGCATCTTAAGCGCATCTGAGAGATCTGATGTTTTCGATCTGAGTTGCGGCAAATCCTCTTTGCTGTGAAGCGCGGGTTTGAAGCCACACAACAGCTCCTTCAATCAGACTGTCTGCTGCTGCTGCTGCTGCAGATTGAAGAAACACAAACAGACACGACTGTAAATAGGCCATTGCACATCTAAACAGACCCCAAATTGGACTGGCTTCCAGCACTGTGGGCGTTTCATTGCTGCAAAATGTACAATAAGGGTATTGTCTGCTGGAAGCATGCATTCATAGTCTATATGACAGTGGGGAGAGTCTACTATACAATGACAGTTAAAACACTGCATGAAAAAATATGCTTTATATTCCACTTTGTGATTTTTGTGCTCTGCAAAGCGAGACAGTGACGGAGTCTGTACGGCTTCCTTGTGCCAGAGATTTAAATGAAATCAAACTGATAGAAAACTAAAAATAGTTATTTATTTAAATGTATTTAAAAAAGAAAACGTGACAGTGCCGACTGAGTGATAGTGAAGTGATGGTGAGAGATGGGATGGAGGAGTCAAACTGTCCTGCAACTCAGCGCAGGGAGACGGGCTAATTAGCCACTATTATGCTTTGCACCAATACCTCCCAACATCACCATCCATCCACCGGCTACCGGTAGTAATTTCATTCCCTGTCCTCACCGGCCCGCGCCTAGAGCTCCCAATTACCGCGATGTCAGGGCAAAAACAATCCCCAATAAATACACGCCACCGTCTAATACAACACTGTCACATCGCCAACACAGGGCCATAAAAATACTTGATTTAAAACTGTAAACAAGCATTTTAATTTCTCAGCGTCAAGGCGCAGCCGATGTTGTGCTTTAAAGGCGTAAGAAACATGCGTTCTCACTTAAAATTGGTTGAATAGGAAAATATCTCCTTTAAGAAACAATCCCACACTTGAATACATACAATCTGTGTATGCACATCCGCCCCTCCCCCAACGAAAAACAATCACACAAAAACACGGCCAGCTCTTTTTTTCATTATTCTTATTCTTCTTCAAAGATTTACAATATATTATGTCTGCCTGAAGAATTAAATCCTATTAAGTAAGTCATAACCAGGTGCTGGCAAGCGAACACACACAGCAGCAACACAAAGCTGCTAGTTTAATGCTGTATTACAGGAGATTACAGATTACAGAGCCCTTTATTGAGGGGACGAAAACACTTTAATAAAGCAACTGTAGCCCATATTCAGAAAGGAAAAGGCCTACAGTACCTGCTCAGCTCGTTTACCCTGGTCTCATCTTGCCAACAGGATATTACAGTTTTAGTTAAGTAGAGTGGATTTAACCTCTATTCCATGAAGGCGCTGCTTCCTCACCAGGGCTTTACAAATATTCTTGTGCCCCAAAGCTTCCAGGCGTTCTGGGATTGCTGATTTATTGTGCTGCAGTGTGACCCCCCTCAGCACCATGTATCAAATCAGATTACCAAATTTGAAAGAACAGGTACTGATGCCTGACTACATACAGACCAGGGAGGGCTCCTGGTTTATTTGTGTTCAGGTCCACAGGTACGGCACGTCGGGGCTTCAGTATCAGTCAGAATTCAAGATAACATCTGGGCCATTTCTTTGGGTTTTCTTCAGCCTTGCCAATATCATTATACAATATTTTACACATTTTCAAAGACACATTACTGGCTTCAAAAAGCAAAACAATAATCACAATAACAAATCATGATAATCATTATAGATTTTTTATTTTTTAAATCAGCCTACCATAGGAGAATAGCAAATAAATACATGTATAAATAGGGTATATAAATCCCTGATTGAGAGTGTATTGTCATTTAACATCATTGCCTGGTACAGGAACCTTAGCCAGAAAAATTGGAGTAAGCGCACCAGAATGGTGAACATTGCCAGCTTAATAGTGCAGAGGTCCCAATGTCAGTAGGAGACCTATATGCACTGAGAACGAGGAAGAAGCCCAGAGTGTTCCGGATGAAGACTCGCATCCCTTGTTCTCAGAGCCTGAGATGTTAGCTTCAGGAAGGCGAAATTGGGTGCCTGTGTCAACCAAAAATGTATATAGGAAATCTTTTATTCCCACTGCAATCAGCTTTCATAACTCAAGGTGATTTTAAATAGTATTTTAGAATGTATTTTTATGTATAATGTATTTATTGATTGTATGTATTGATCTATATGTGGATGGATTATATTTTGTTGTGTTTTTCTTCAAGTGAGACCAAAGACAATTTTCCACCTTGTGTGGACAATAAAGGCCCCGATCACGGATTTTCAGCCGGTCTACTCTGGGGATTTGGTCTGGTTTAGCCTTTAGTCCATTATCATCTCCTACACGGTTAAAAATAAACACGGCCTCGTACCCGATTCAGATGAAAATCTGAAATACACCAGATGACTAGATTTCTAGCACAAGTGCATTTCATTTTGAACACCCCCATAAACACGGGCAGGGCTCGAGGCTGGGGCCAGGCGTCGTATATCACACAGCGGGCGTGGAGCAGCTCGAGCCCCGGACCGCTGAGGAACCGGTTCTGTAGCGCAGCTCGGGACACAGGGGTGAGGAGTCGAGCAGGACCACACAGCCTGTGCCTGCAGGCTCAGTATTTACAGCAGGTGTGAAGGGAAAAGTGTGAAGCACGATGTCACACAGGGCTGCCCATGTCAACAGAACCGACACGAGACTTCCTCACAGAAAAAATCAACCCAGAACAACAGGCAAGAAACACGAAACGGAAACAGCCAGGTGCAGACGCATGCCAAGCCGGGAGCCGAGGCCTGGCACGACAGGGCTGAAGGAGTAGAGCATGGCCTTTTAAAACGTGCATCTCATTACAGTCACTGTACAGAGAATCCAATTTACTCTGCTTTCAAACCGTTTTGACAAATACATATCTGCCTCTATTATAAGTTGAATTCTTCAGCCAACAATGAGGAAATATGAAAAGCATTTTGTTCTAGAGTGATACATGCATCGCTTTCACAGAGCTGAGAACAAAGCCCTGTCCTCATGTGAACGGTAGTGAGATTCCGTCACAGCAACTTTAATTGTTCTTTGTATCAAACTTTTAGAACATTAAGTCGGGTTATTGTGTCTTCTTCAGGTGATTTATTGATGGTAAGTTTCATAAGTCTGTGTCCAATATATGTGATTCTAACACTGTGCAATTTGGATGCATTGCAGATCATTGTTCTTACAGGAGATAGTTGAGACTCACACAAGCCTCTCTGTCCATTCCCTCGAAGGTCTGTGCCGGCCACATGCAGCCTCTCACCCCGCCACACGTGTCCATGCTCCCACTTACTTCTCAGGCAAATCCGTGAAAACGGGGCACGGCGCTGTCCAAGCCACTGGCATTACAATAACATGATTCCCTTTCAAATCGCCAGCAGTTTGCTCAAAAGCTGGGCTTAAGAGAGGTTTATAGGAGACATTTTTCATGCACAGTGACATTTCACTGCATGTTGTTTCCTTCCGCGTCACACTAAATCATCAGCAATACCATCAATCTCAGTAGGATATGAACTGTGCTGCACTGAAACATGACAGGGGAATTTCCTTTTATTTTTTCTGTAGATGGGACAGGGTGTGAAGCAGCAACAGGCTAGGAAAGCAAATACCAGATTTCTATGCTTCGCTGTGTCATTTCCATTCTGTGACATTATATATTGCACGCACACACAAACACGCACGCGCACACACGCACACACACATATAACAATATGATACGTGATAAGAAATAAATGACCATGCCAAGGATACGATCTTTTGGTATTATATTTATATCCAAGGCTACTTACAATTGTTATAATATATCATGTTATTGTTACATCCAATGTACACAATGTACTGGAGTAATCCAGCTACAGCAGCAGAGCCCCACACCTGGGACTGAGCCCACGACCCTCCACTCCAGGGTCCAGAACCATGATCGCTCCTCCACACTGCGGCCAAACTGCACACAATAAACTTGCTCTAGCATCTGTAATGTCAAAGCACAGCGGGGGAAAACAAATACCTGCAACACCAGAGTCTATTGCAAATGGATCGCAGCACACGGCCACGCTGACAGCTGTTTACCCTGTTCCCTCATCCCCTCCGCTTCCCGCAGACAACCTGTGACAGATGGCACAGTCGTCCGCTGCGCAGTGCCAGCCCCAGATCCATACAGACTGTGAGATAATGGATCAGGTGCACAGAGAGAGTCTTAAAGGAAGGTCCAATCCATTTGTTTTCCTTTGGGAAGTTTTGCACTTGCAGGCACAGGAGGTGATGATACAGAAAAACTGTTCAATTCCTGACGTGGCTCAGCAGGCTCCCGAGCCGCGCCGAGGACGGGCTGAGCTGGAACATGAGACCCGGAGTTCAATAAGTAGCGCAGCAGCAACATGCGAGGAGCGGATGTGTTTCACACATGAAGCCTCTCATTAGATCAAAATACAGCCTGTCGATGAGTGGGTTCTTACAAAATCATGACCACCACTTTATTGACAACTCACATCCATTACATAACCATCTCACTGGTCCTGCCATGACCTCAGCGGTGATCCAACGGGCCTCGACTGACAGAACCCCGCGGAGCTGGACTTGGTTCAGGAGTTCTGTCCCCTTGCGACAGCAGATCCACTATAACCATATTATGAATCTCTAGCAGCTCACAGAGACCTTTTCAGACCACCAAGCCCGTCTCACAACTCATACACACAATGTACTGCCTGGTCCAGTCCAGTCCAGTCCAGTCCTCTTCTACATCTGAGCTGCAGGCCCATCCTGACTGAGCTCTTAGTTCTGTCCGCTCTCCTACAGCCCGGCGACTGCATCGCTTCAGAACCGAACAGCAGCAGAAGGCAATGGCTGTCTCTGTCTCTGGCGTGAGTTACAGAGCAGAGGGAAAGCTGCCCATTTCAGAGGTTTGTAGTTTAAAAGCACCCTGGGATAGGGTTAAGAGTTCAGAGCACTTTGGAGACAGAGAGGCGCTAAAACCAAATTGTGAAATACCGGTGTGCCGTACTGGTGTGTAGTGTTCAGAAAGGACATAGCACTAAAAAAATCATCTTGCACTAAGAGACTGTTTTGCTTTCTGCTTTTGCACCTGCAAATAAACAGCCCCGGGACTGCAGGTCCATCGCACCGCTGCTCCCCTGCAGCCTCTGAAGGAGTACGTCCACATGAGTGGGTTCCAACGCACCGGCCAACTCTTTAAAAACCGTATTCACGACTCGCCGTTACTCAAGGTGAGGCCTCGTAATCACATTTGATCCAATCAAACCCACCCGTCTGCCCATCTCCTCAGCCGGTGGAGGTGACGGGATCTCACAGCGGTAACCTGACATAGCTGATTGGACGGGCTGTGATTAGCCGGCCTCTTAATGAACACTTGGAAGAGGATTTGCTAATACATCTGAACCCAAGTCTGGGCGGCACTAGAGCTCCCAGCAGAGGCAGGTTGGGGGCCCGGAGCCAGCAGCGAGCACCAGGGTGGCGACGGGAGAACGACTACATACAAGAGCTCGAGCAGGAGCGGTTCATTAATACCCCCCACTAACACGCAGACGGCAGCAAGAGCCGTGATTACGGCTCAAAAAGAGAGGCAGCCAGTGAAGGGGAGCTGAACAGTTTCTTTTTGTTTTCCTTAAGGTTACTTGGCAAACACTGGCTCTCAGTTCCCTGCGAATCCTGTGGGGGGATTAATAAATAAACACAGCACGCGATGACGCGCTTCCCAGCCAGTGTCCCATTCAAGCATGAACAGGTGTGCTTATATTACTTCAATAACTTCCTCGCAAAGATCGGTGTGCTGACAAAAGTCAAGTAGCAATGCCTCATTGTATTACATCAATAGCTTACCTACCTGCTTTTAGCTCTGAATTATTAACCTCATATTGGGATAAGTAAACAAAACAACACCACCCAAATAATAATCGCTATTCTGAGCTGTGATGCTGCATTGCGGCGCAGAAGGGAGAGAATTGACGCAACACGTAATTGTGTTACATCAGTAGATTCTTACCTACATTACGTATAAATACAACACATCCCACTGCGTTTAAACACAAGCTGTTCCTGGTATTATTTACAGTATCGTCTTCTGGGAAAACTGAAAAATAAATATATAATTTCACATTCTCAAACATTTGTTTTGCTGTTGGGGCTTTTATCCCCACTGTCTCAGTAACAAGCATGTCTTTAGGGCTAATTGATTGCAAATCAAAACTGGAGAAATCGTTTGCACTGCACATGTATCGTCAGGTGGGCACCCCCCACCCCACCACTCACACAGGAGGAGGAGGAGGAGGAGGAAGGGCGAGATCGAGGAAGCGTTGCTGCAATGGATGAAACTGGACCCCTGCCTGTCTACAACATGGCCGATATTGACGACCTGAGAAAAGCCAGAGATATAATAGTGAAAACAGGCTGTAATGACGTCCCTGTGCATCTCCTCAGTACTGGTGAACTTGGAAATAAAAACTCTGGGCTTTTATTAATGCATCTTTCAAAGACGCCAGCACGGCACACGGAAGCCCTGTTGCACTGGTTACGCTTTTGAAGGGCAAATCAAGACAAGAAAAAGAACAAAGGAATTGGATTCTAGCCCTCAAATAATTCAGCACCACACATCTCTCCCGCACTTCAAACGGCTGCAGAGGAACACACGGATCAGCCTGGAAATCTCTTACCAGGGTATCGATCAAAAGAATGCTGCAACAAGAACACCGATATTGATCACAGCCATGTTGGTACCACATTAATTAATTTATTTTTATTACCAACACATCGGAACCACCTTCCAAGTTCAGAAACCATGACACACACCTCGATCGATGGCCGGGAAATGTGCAGAGAATGATAAGTGAACGGCCTTGGATTTCACTATTCATGGACAACAACAGGTAAAGGTGTCATTTGATTTATTTTGCGGTGTTTCGAACTAATGAAGTCCAGGACGTTTACAAAGAACACCTCTTTATCTGCTGGGAGCCAGCTGTGTAGAAAGATAAAAGTAATTAGTGAATTCACGGATACTTAAGAGGATCTGGAGATTTACAAAATGCAGACCACTTAATACCCAGCTTCATAGTTTGCTTGTTTTACAGCCAAGTTAATGACTTGGAAGTGATCATCCAACACAATTACATCAAGCAGTGAAAGAAGCACAGCAGCCTGGATTGCCAATCCCCCTCACTGCCTGGGGAGGGAAATCCCCCGGGTCCCCAGGAGGGCTCACATTAAACACAACGAGGTACGTGTCTGCTGCCCCAAACTGAGAAATGTGTGATCACACCCTCACCGTGATCTCAGCCAACAATCCTGCGCACAGTCATTACAACAAGGGCAGAGACAGAAACGCCAGCCTGGCTTCCTTTCATAATAAATACATACACACATAAATCAATAAGAAATACATGAAAAGGAAGTGAGGTAAGTGCTTTTGCTGACTGAACCCCTGATCCGCCGCCTCCATCCATCTGAAAGGCACAACCGGTTCACTCTGTAGTCTCGTGCTCAGTTTGACAAAAGCCAGTCCAGGTGAGACCCGAGTCAGCAGAACGAACAACAGGCTCCTCACCACACACTAATGGGGATTAATGGGGAGCTTTACAGAGGGTCGGCAGAGCAAGGATGCCACCGTGTCTCATGGACAACAGGACAGGAGCCGCCGACACAACACAGCCGTTCTGCGTGCACGGGAAGAGTTAACTACTCAACACTGCGTACAGACTTACTACTACTATTTAAAGCAAAAGTGTGTTGAAGAAGCCGCCGCTGTAGCAGTGTTGAAACAATGATTAACGTAGGAAGTGACACTCACTGATTGCAGGATGGATTAGCAGCGATGGATGGAAAACAGATGGAACAGTGAGTCAATGAGCAGCATATTTTCCCACTTCCAATAGAGCTGAGAGCCATTATCTCATAAAGAATGAAACATGGCAGGGGATGTTCCACAAGAATCTGACCTGCACATCATGCGTGTTTTTTCAGGGACCACAACCCCCCACCACCCCCAAACCAACACTCACACCAAATACTAAACTATTATTGTGCAAACAAACCGGCACTGACTCTACTATGAGCCAGGCAGATGTCGGTGAAAACACGAGCAGCCTTTGCTCCGGCACAGGGACAGCTGTTGAGATGTTCAAGACGTTTGTGGACGCCCTTCACGTGGGTTTCCACCCGCGGATCCTCAACCCACAGAAACAAAACATATTCACTGAATAATGTCTAGGATTGTCTTAATTATTTCTGTCATGATCCACTGTGCAAAGAGTGTGAATATAAAAGTGCTCTGACTGCAGAGATTTGACATTTAAGAATTTCACAAATCACACCTTGAAATCTGAAGACAAAAATCTCTTGTAAAAAGGATTAACAAAAACAGCCAGTACTACTACATTACAAAAACACTTATTAGTTGCTTAAGTGTGAAAACAAATTATTTACTTCTGTATATTGTATATGTAATTTAATCTACTTCCCCAGAAACAGAATACATTAAAATCTACATAAATGAGTGGTATACAGCTCTTGTTCCTCCTACGTGAACGAGCGTGTGGCAGAGAAACGTCCAGGACTGCCGGCATCACAGAGCGCAGCGTCTTCTCATTAAAAACAGGAGTAAAGGTAGTATTGGGGCGCTGGATGCCGAAGAGATATAACAAGTGTCAGCAATTAGTTTTGATGTACTGGCTGTTAAAGCCATTACAGGCCGGTGTCATTTGGCTTTGCTTTACCATTATTTATTCATCTTTATTTTATCATTGATTCCAGAAAGGGCTGTTTGTTAAGACGGTACCACAGACACCGCTTGTAAAGATTTCAATTATAAGCCAACATTTTATGTGCTGGGTCTAGCAGCTCGCTTCTCGTAGATCAATAGCAACATTAATAAATGCATGTAGTACAGAACACTGGCTCCTCCCGCAAACAAAACAGTTAGCAAATCATGCTCTAATGTGTTGCGATCACCACAGATTAGCCGACATATATCAACCACAAAAGCAGCGGTGTGGGGGGGTGCGAGCACCTCACTCAGTCACACCCATCTCTATCGCTGTGGAGACGACTGGTCTGAAGCCAGGCTGTGCCACCGGACAGCTGCTCTGAAGGGAGATGTGCTCAAATCGGTGTGGGGAGCTGAAGACCCCCAACCCATCCCACCCCATCCAACAGCAGTGAGGGTTAGGGTTAGGGGTCAGACCCCGTCCTCTGAACATCACTCTAAGCAACTCACATCTGGAGCATCAGAAACTGCATGTAAAACAGAACATCTGTATGAGACGAGAGAACCTCAGAATCAGACCTCTCCCCCTTGTTTACTCACAGAAATTTACCGAAAACTCCCCAACCCCCAAGACACGCCAGACCTGCCGACCACAGAGACAGCTGTTTGGAATCCTGCCCCCCGATGCTTACTCCAAGTTCTCAGAAGCAAACTTTGCAGACAAACATATCTCGTAAGCAAGTACAAATCATTGCTTTTTCCCAGCCTTGATTTCAAACAGCAGTCTCTGTAAAGCAGGGCTTCAATGTAGCCAATTAGTTTGCCAATAAAAATGTCTCGTGTAGAAGACCAAATCATAAACCATGTTGTTAAGGCTAATGAACTGGACTCAGCTATAGCCCCAATTTAATGATTAAAAGCACTTGAATAACAGGAACATTTTGCTACAGACTATAACAAACAGCTAAGCTAAATAAATAAATTGGAAACATTACAATGAACCGTCCTGTAAGCAAAACACTTAACTAAATAGGTTCTAAAGCAAATAGTTCTCATTGTTCTTAATATTTATCTTCATCTCGTCTCCATTTCTCCATTTCTGAAACAAAAAGTAATGTTTAATGCGCCGGCGCTGCATAATTTTATGTATTTGTTTTTATTTTATTAAAGTGAAAAATGAGACACCGGCAGAAAGGTGTTGAGTGTTTTCCTAAATGAATGTCCAGCTCAGTTTATTATGTTAACCAATACAAAGAGAGAACTATGCCATGCAAATAAAAAATGGAGAATAAGAGCAAGACAAACACACGCACACACACACACACACACACACCTAAAAAGTTAACCGCTAACTCTGTGCCAATGCATCCATTTCCCAGAAGCTGCTGTCGTAGCAAAGCTCAACTTTTCTATCTTTACAGTAATTCAGCATCACTCCCTAGTCTCTCATGAATTGCTCAGGAGAAAAGCAATTTATTAACCCTGTCTCAAGAGGGCTGCACTGAAACTAGAACTGGCCCAGATTTCAGCTGAAAACAAATCTCCTCGGCTCTGCCACATCCTGACGCTGCGCTCGGTTAGTCTCCCAGCACGGCTGAGGGGGACACTACAGGGGACACTACAGGGGACACTACACTGTGGTGCCATGTCCCCCTCAAAACCTACTGGTTATTTTAATCAAAGACAACTTCATCAAAGGGAATAATTATTCTTTCAGAAGAAACGCCTGACTGGTGCCTCGACGGCTTCAAAAACAAGACATTACTGATAACATCACATGCCACTGTTAATGGATTCTGTCATGTAAGGTAAAGACAAGACTCTTTAATTAAGATGTAAATATATATTTAATGCTTTTCTGTGACAGACTCGATAAAAATCATCATAAAAGAAGAGGGAAGGTCACCTGACGGATTGTGGGAGAGAAATCAGCAGCTGTTCGATTTTACAGCAGCAGGTTTGGAATTGAAAGGGGTTTTGCATCTGATTTTCATTGACGAAATGAGAGTTTACTGGCTTCAGTAAAATGTTTATGACAGCGCTGGCCAATCAGAAGGCCTATGTTCGTGGATACACTTTCACAGGCCAGACCACCTGAAATGGACACTCAGAGACGGAGACACAGAAACGGCAGAAGAAAAACTAAAAAAATCACATTCACCCCTAAGGACTCCAGAAATCACAGCCTACGCTGATTGGTATGCATGGGGCCTTGCTGGCCTAAGCCTGGTATTAACACACTTTCTCACCACGAGACTCCGCAGCAAGTTCAGTCTTCCTTGGAAAGTGCGTCTCAGGACAGACATTATTGATCCGATCGGAGCCGCAGAGTACAGCCTCACCGTGAACAGTAAACATGTACCATCAACTCCAAAACTTCACAACCACGAGTAGCTCAACTAAATCTTTAGTCAAAATCATCCCTGGCCCGTGAAATACAGTAGGGCGGCTGTATTTCAAATTTTTGACTCTGACATTCTCTTTTCCTTGATTTAAAACACAGGTGAAATCCAATTAGTAACGAGGAAGTGAGTGAATGCTGCGTTCCCCCTGCCTTAATTGAAAATACAGTTTAATAGGCAATTTAATTTCAAATTGATTTAGGTGGTAATTTCACATAGTTCATATTCATTAAAAGAAAAATAAGTTGACACGGTTTTAAATGTACAACGTGCAGACGAATAACAGGGAAAATTTGCTTTTCAATAACCAGAGGTATCCCATTACTACATTAATTTCCTCAGAAGTAAATAATATTCTAATTTATGTTTAATAGTGTATCGTTTAGTGCTCAGATTCAATTTAAAAAGACATTCCTTGTAAGTTTTTTTCAGCAGAAATTTCATCCCGGTCCTGTGAAAGTATTTCTTTAGCGCTTATTATTTTTGGTTGCTTTTTTGGCCTTTGAACAATCGGTCTTTCCCACCACAGATAATTACCCCTCACGCCGCGCTTATTCTAACAGTGTCACAAAGTCCGTGTCACTACACTCCACCCATGAGCAATTTAACACAATTTTAAAGAAGGAGCAGATAAAAACGTCACATAAACAGGCACAACCCCTGAGGCAGGCAAGGTCCCGAGGGTCTGCGTCGGCGCTCAGATCCCCCGTGTCTCGGTGACCAGGACAATAGACTCTGACGGCGTCTCTGACAGCGTCTCTGACAGCGGGCGAAGCCCACCCTTAACCACAGCGTCGGGGGAGACTGTGCCCTCCTGGGAGCTCAGCCAGGCAGAAGAACCAGGGCAATGACGCAGCTCAACCCAGTCTCCCTGCAGCCTTGGCAGGAGGCCGAGTTTTTTATTCATGTATAAATTACACTTGTGTGTAGTTACAACCTTTAACCTCTGCTCTGTGCCACCACTTCCCCAACCCCCCCCCCACTTGCCTCCTTTCCCTCGGCTCCCTTTTACACTCTCTCTCCCTCCACCGCTCCACCCTTACCTTCCCATCTCTCTCCCGACTCCCAACCCTGACCTTACTACTCCATACTACTTACTGCTCCATTGCTCTACTCCCTCCCTAGATTACACCTGGGAAAACTGTCAACTTCTTACAAGCCTATGTATATACTTAAAAAAGAAAAAGAAAAAGCCCCAAGCAAAACACGAGCATGGCAGGGGAACCGGTTTTCGTTTAGTTGCACTTTTGTTGGACCTCAGAAGCTGACTTGGGGAATCCAATTGAATCCAATTGGAACTGAAATCCTCGTGATCTGCAAAAAACTGAAATCCACGCTTCGCCGGTTGACGGAGCGCTTGACTACCCGAACTGTTATCAGCTCTCAAAATGATTATATCAGCAGAGTGCTTTGTATGAAAATGGAAACAGTATGAAAACCCCTCTCTGTACTAATCCTTAACCCAAGCTGTGGAAATCCAAAACCTCAAAACCCTTGTAATCTACGTTCTAATACACACACTCACATTCACACACACAATGACACGCACTCACATTCACAAACACACACAGACACCAACACACACACTTAAAGGCTAGCCACTTAATTTATTTCTTCGTGGGCACATGTAAATACGTTGAATTGTCACAGGCGTTTGGGCAGGGCATCTCGGCCGTGATTTGCATGCGTGTGAAGGCGGTGGGTCTGCGTGGCTCTCCCTTCAGGTGATCACAGGCAGGACGCATGCAAACGCCATGGTCTCCAGTGACACACCACACTGTCAGCCTGGTAAACACTGAGTTTCCAGAGAAAGGCGAGAGATGGAAAATGGGCAGTTCGGTCCGCCTGCCAAAGAGGAATAAATAAATATTTTGGTGAAAAGGCTGACGGGCCACAGACTTAGAGAGGAAACTTTTACATGAGTCAGAAATCATCCGTCAAGTCTTATTTTAAACACGCAGCTCCAGTAAATACCGCCTGACAACACTGTTTACACAAAGCGCAGGATCTGAGCACAACAGGGTACAACACACAATTCAGAAAACAACAACTACAGCAGCAGTATCGCACGTGACTCAAACCCCATATTATCATCCATTACAGCCTGATCACCACGACCAGCTGGACCTCCCAGTTCACTCCACGTTCGATCTTAACACCATGTCAGCGAAACCAGAAAGGACGTTCAGGAAGTGCGTGGGGAACAATTATTGTGTAACATGACTCTCTGGGAATGAGTGTGTTGCAGTGAGCCATTGTTAATATTAACACACCCTCCCACACACACACACACACACTTTCCTGGAGGTCCTGAAACTTCATATGAGACTCATCTTTCTCGTTAAAGCCGCCTCTGACACCAGTTACCCGTGAGCTTCAGGAAATGTCAATCCTAACACCACAGTTGGCGTTGGGGGGGGGGGATGGGGGGTCTGTTTGGGATATATATTTACAACTATTGAATAAATGTGTGTGTTAGGGGGGGCACTAAGTCCCTTCCCCCTGGGATCAGCGACAGCACACTGAGCTGCAACGCCCGAGCACAGATCAATCAAGCTTCCCCTCGAACGGTTTCTCTGCCTCCCACCTCTAATCTCCTTCAGCAGGCTTTACTCTCAACAGGACACTTGAGTCTCCATAGCATTGATTCATTTCATGATAAAGTTTCACATTTCTAATATATTTGTTTTGTTTTAGACTCGTTTGCTGTTTTTTTTTACCCCCGTGAGGCAGACGAAGCATGACTTCCTTCTCACAGATCAGCCGCAGGAACCGAGCCCTTGACACCACGCGAACATGTTTATAAACCCCTCCGAAGCCTTAATGCTGCTGGAAACAGAGGATGAATTGTCTTTTGTTTGCCTCCTACCGTTAAACCCCAATTGAAAAACAAGCTGAATCCGCTCAAGGATTTCCAGACAAACAGAAATTACAGAATTATCTTCCCAAGGATGTGCACTGAAAGACAGGCATCTCGCTCGGTTACCCTGAATGCCGTGTCGGTGTTCACTACACAAAGCCGCGTGCTGGAGCCGTTCTGGGAAACAACGCCGCGCCTCGCCGACAATCTAAACAAGCCCACGATGGGCAGGGGAGGATTCTGGGTAATTCGTGCTGCTCTGCATCGGCATCAACAGTTGCCGCGGAGAACGTGTGTTCGGGTTGTTTGTCGATTTGTGTGTTGAAAAATAGCTTTGCATTGACAGCTAGACATTACACCTGCATGTGGACGGCACTCACACAGGTCTGAAGCCGCCGGGGGCGAGAATGAGAATGAGGCAGACAGACGAGATCTGACGCCCTGGGAAGCCTGCGCTAGTCCCGGGGGGCGTCAAGAACAAGGTGTGGGAACGCAGCAGGGGATAACACACTCTCTCACTGTCTGGTTGGTGCAGTTGGCTGAATCTCTCCTGGCATCTCACGAAGAAACAAACTGCGCGCAGAAACGATAAACCGAGTTCCCAGGACAGACTTAATCTGCAATTTATCTATTTCAAAACAGAGAGGTTTCCATTCTCGTCCCAGTTGCATCTTTTGCGCTTCCCAGTTTAAAAGGAAATTAAGCAAAGGAAATAAACAGACTTGATTTGTTTAGTTCAGTGGAGTGGCTGACATTTCTCGTTTCTTGGAGAGAGTGAGAGAGAGAGAGAGAGAGGAAAAAAGAGAGAGAGTCTTAAAACCCAAACCTGAAGCCAAACTGCGCCTAACTCTTCAGAAGTGCCAGAGTTTCGACTGCGTAGAACATTGAGCTCTGTCAAACTAGAAACAAAAGCGGGGCATAAACTACTCGAGCAGGGAGACAATTTCACAGCTCTCCTAACCCTCCAATCAAACAGCCTGTGTTACTCAGTGCCCCCCCCACCAAAGAGAGGTCAGCAGTTCCAATCATCGCCTTCTCAGCCCTTCCTGACTGGAGGAGAGATTCGGTCAAAGCGTGCTGAAACTGCTGCGGGTGTCTCGACCGAGGGGAGGGAGTCAGCCATGACGAAGGCCTTTAGATGGCACGTTATTCTTCCACATACATCGCCCGGACGGCACCAGAAATACATAATATTTAGCACGGTGTTCTAATTCGGATGAGCAGCTTTGGCGACACGGAGGGACGACTCCTCAGCTCCACTGCCTGCGGTTCGTACAGAGATGCCTCTTTCAGTGTCTGAGCTGCACATCCGAGAAGTGTGTTGTGATCAGGTGAGCCAGAACGGGACGAATCCGTTCTGTAAACTGTTCAAAACAACCCGACGTGTGCAGCTGTGGCACAGAGACACACACACAGACACACAGAACAATGGGCAGCAGGGCGTTGTGCTCCTGAACCACACAGAGATTCAGCTTTTAAATTAAATGACGCGAGGGCTGGGGATGACCTTTAAAACATTACTGGGATATGGAAATTACCAGATCATTTAATCTATCATTAGCAAAATGTAATTTTCAGAAGTTATGTTCAAGCCATACCATTATCCTCTCTCTTCTCTGTTGTTTTTTTCTTTCTTTCTTTAAGCTGAAGACATGTTAGTTCAGAAAAATTGATTAGCGAAGTGCGAAGTCAAAGAACCCTCTGCTAATTTGTCCACATTACAAAACCAATAGAGACAGAATAGTAGCTGCAGATTTCCGTGAGCAGAAGCTGGAGGAATGTTTTGATCTGGAGCAGAAAGCTTTGAAAACTAAACCTCAGAGCACTTTACATTCTCTATAACCGACACCGCAGGCCTCTTATGGGATATGTTGGCAGGGCTGGTGGGTTTCAGTCTTCATTAGAATCAATTTAATTGCATTTCCTGAAAGCCAGGTAGCCCCTTGTTTAAGCCAATGTTTAAGAACAATGTGTGGGCGAGTTCAAACTGAATTTCATGACTGAGCAGGCAAACTGCGGTGGAAAATCACCATGTGATTATCAGCCTGGTGCTTCTCTGAGTCCCAGAAGTATTGCTGACTACACTGCGCACTCCCCATAGGGAATACCTCCATTGCAGGATGTGTAATTAAACTACATCACTTCACTCTGAACCGCACGCGTGCCACACTCTCCGATCCACTCCGGTGCCAAACTGTAGCTGTAACGGCAGCCTCGAGGCAACGCACAGTTTTCAGAGAAATGACATCACGATCGAAGTACTTCAGTCGTGACAGCATCACCGCGGTGCTCTGGTCCAACAGACTCATAACAAGGCCTTCTCCAGAGTCGCGAACTGAGGGCCCAGACGGCTCCTCGGGTCCTGCAGGGGCCCCGGTTGCCCCTCACACCGGCCACAACCCCAGTGCTGCCCCAGACTGGGGACTATAACAGCGGACAACTGCAAACGTGTTATTGATTTTATTAAAATGGCAGTTTAGAATGATAACACTCGCAGCCCATGAGCCTATGGCCGGATGCAGGGGATGGGGGGGCAGTTTCACAGCTTCACTATTAAATCTAGTTAAGAGTCTTTTCCTTTCGCTGGATTCTGGATAAATATTTAAAATCACACCGATCTCCCTGAAAGCTACATATGGAATAACATCTAAATAATGGAATAACATCTGAATGGCTAAATTAAATATGTATTTAAATGGTAAACTCAGTGCAACATTCAGACTCAGGCGCTGGAACCTTTAGATACTGAACCATTATCACATTCACGGCAGGTAATTCTGACTTTTTAGGTGGCAAAGAATGAGATCTATAAAAATGCTAATTTGATGTGTTCTCTAGCAAAACTATACAATACAAATGCACTTCAACTGAATCCATTTCAAGTATGCTTCCAAACAACAGACATTAATTGATTTATGTCCATTTTACAAACCTCTTAATCAAAGGTGAAAAACAAGGAGCACAATTTATACAAAACCCACATGAAAGCAGAAACCCTATTGTTAGGTTAAAGATTGAAAGGTGAAGACAATGGCGAGCAGCGACTACAGGGCCGGTGTCCCTGATGTGCAGGTCTAGATGAATAGGGGTGACACACAGCCACGTTATTGATCATTATAAACAACCACAAATACATACAGATTACGATATCATTATAAACACAACCACAAATACGCCCAGATTAGGAAATGCAAAAGAGCTGAGTGAAACGCAAACCATTCACAGAGCCGCAGTCGAGCCCGTGTGCCACAGCAGCCCGGTGTTGTGCGAGAGGAAGGTGTGTAGAGCTGTTTTCTGAATTCACTGGGGTTGGAAAATGCCCTGCAAGCATTTCTCACTCTGGCGGGCCATTGTAGGAAGAGGTATTAATGGCTTTTAATCGGCATCACCCCACAAACCGCAACATAAGTAAAAAAACAGCCGTTTCAGAATGATGGCAACATTTGTTAGTCATGCTGTTAGATCTGCAACACATTCAAAAGTATGCGCCACAAATCAAACAAAATTAGTGACAAGTACCATTACCCTCCATTCATGAATGCATTACCGCGCCTCTCGTTTTACTGCGCGGCTCACTCGTTTATTCTCAACTACTGGCTACAAAAAATAATTAGCACTTTAGGGGCCAATGAGAGCAGCGAGGTATAAAACAGCATTGTTAACCCGATTCACGGGAAAGGCAGAGCTCAACATCTTCTCTATCCCCCCGCCATGCGGCTCGAGCCGAGGATCAGTGGGAGGGAAAAACGCCTCGGCGTTCTGTGCTTGATCAACCATAATAGCAAGTCTCTCTGAGGGAAGAGGAGCACATGGGGGGCTGTTATCTGCAGCCGTCCGGCGCTTAACAAGGTACGCCGTGGTGACACAAACACCCAATTAAACACTAGAGAGACTCCAGGAACTTACTGATCTGAATGAGCACAGGACCTGAACTTCTGGACCACAGTGGAGGCGCCACCAGCCTCAGAGACGACCCGGAGAAACGATGCTACCTGATTCTCACTATAATAAAACTGCCTTCTCCTGAAGAACGAGATAGAGGAGAGCATGGGCTTCACCCAGCCCGGCACCGTGGCATGGGCCTATCACAGACTCATTATGTGTATGAAACACACTGTCAGGATCAGTTAGGGCAGGCTTGTAAACAGTGATATTACCCAAGAGGTTAATTTGTCACCAGTAAATTGCTATCGTATAATTACCATAAAGTCTATTAGTTAAGGAGGCTAAATCTGCAAAGGGACAGTCATGTTTAATATCGAGCGTCCTGTCATAGTGCCTCTACTTGTTACGTGTTCGGCATGCAGCGCACCTTCCTGCAGTCACTGACGAGACTCAAGACTAAGAATCCCTTTAAAGACAAATCCACATGAACTTTGAACCATCTGAACGGCTGCAAATGTCCCTCCTGGGCCAAATTTTTGACCGAGGCTCTCTCTCTCTGAGAACACACTGTTCACTTCATGATTCGCCCTCCGGGAGTTAAACTTTCCTGGCAACATATCTACCAGGGCTTTCTGATCTGTTTTCATACTGTGTTCTTTTGCAGAATAATAAATAAATAAATAAATAAATAAGAAAGATATTCTGGGGGAACCGAGAGCATAGCCTCCACAACTAGCTTTTTCAGAAAATACTGCAAATCCCACCAAGAAAGTGTCTTGTCCTTTCAAGCTCCACTCTTTTCTACCCGTCCTTTACACCTTTCTCTCACACAGAATTAAACACTCTCTCACACTGCCAAAGTGGCTAATTTTAGATTTTGCCTGTGGTGTGTGAAGAGGGAAACACTGATTTAAATGAAGCTCTCTGTAAAAGCTGATTATGGTTTGTAAATGAAGCCTCTGGTTTCTTTCTGGCCTCCTCTGCTTGTGCCCGATGCTGCGCGGGCATCTCTGGTTGCTGTATCTTTCCTCTCCAAAATGAGCACGATGGGTTGCATGGCCTCCTCTTGTTTGTAAATTTTTTAATGTTCTTTCAGCGCCTTGAGGACCGGCTGCAGATCCACACAACAGTACATGTTGCTCAAAGACTCTCCTTTTAAGGCAAAAAGGCAGTTCCCCTGTTACTCATATCCTCGCCCATCACTGCCGCCCGCTCACTGTTTACTCCCAACATCTGGTTTCCAGACAATGATATTAATTGACCCAAATAAACATAAGCGCTGACCTCTTCTAACTGGGTGCCATTAACTCGACTTCCCATGGGATTTGATTTGTTAAATATCACTTTTGTTTTCTTTCACTCCATTCTCAGACATGCTTTGATGCTGGTTTAATGTCGATTTGAATTCATTATTCAGGCCCCAGACAAAACGAATATTGTCAATGGTTTAACACACCTTGTAAGGCTTTTGGGTTCAGCCTCCTGTACCTGTCTGTGTGATACAAGGCACTTTGGATGGGAAACTTAAAAATAAACATCACCATTACTACTGGAAAGTTCAGTTTATTCTGTGGTCAATTCCTTAAAGCATAAAAAAGCCCCTTCAGCAAAGAGCTGCCATATATAGTATTTTGTTTTCGATTTCCTCCTCTGACCAAAAAGTTTATTTTTACAGCAGAAACTCATCTGATTAAGTACAGACATAGCTACCTAAATCCCTGCTGGTGACAGAGTCCGTCAGCCAGCGCCTGCGAATCAGAGGGCAGGCTGGGCTCCGAGAGGCGGGGCTCTGCTGCTGCAGCCGCTTTCTGTGCTATCTGCTCAAATCTTGGGCTCCATTTGTTTTGCTTCTGCTTTTCTAACACCTGTCTCACCGCTGGCACTGCTGGGAACCGCACTCATCTGCAGAGGTAATTAGTAGCCATTCGATTCATGGCTCGGGCCAATCACAGCCAATTTAATGTTTCCGGAGTCTCTGCTGCGCCGTGGCCCCAAGGGCAGGAGCGCGCATGCCATCGCATTATTCTGCTCTGGGAGAGTACAGTAACAGCTGCTCCTGTTATGGGTCTGAAGTGATGACCCGGTGGAGGAAGCTGGGTAAAGACAACTGCACTGCTGCCCACCGCCGAGCCCCCACCACACCGGGGCACCACCCTACAGGGGCCCCACCACACCGGGGCCCCATGCCATTCATTCACACACCCCAACCCTGACCCAAACACCAGGATGACAACCACCTGCATGGCTGACAGACACAGCAGGCACTTGCTTAAGAGTCAGTTCCAATCAGCTACATTTTAAAAAAAACTTTTCTTGGGGAGGAGAAAATAAATTAAAAAACGCAAAAATATACATGAAAACCCAAACTATTCTGTGTTGGATGGACTTGCTAATTATACAGCGTATTCGAAAAGCAGCGAGGAGGCAGTGCGAGTCTGGGAGGTGTGAAAGCAAGCGAACACAACAGCCTGATTGCCAGAATGATAAGAGGAACAAGATCGCTGTCGACAGCAATATGTTTAAGTCCATTATCGCTGAAACGCTCTGAACGCACCACGGCGAACTCTCTCAGGAGTGTCCTGCTGTTATTTTAAAACCTGTAATTTAACAATGTCACAGATTATACGCTCTGAGTGTTATTGCTCAAGCCCTAAATAAGATTGGGGGGAAAATAAAACCAAAATAAACAAAAAGAAAAAGATATTGATCAAGCTGTTAAAATAAATATAATAAATTAATGAATTAAGAAGCCGACACACTCAGTATAATGCATAATTAAACCAACATTGTCCTCGATTTTAAGAGGCACTCCTCTACTCTTACTCAGATTTTTAAATAATGAGTCCACATTTCAGCTGGGGAAGAGGAGGGGAGACACAATTGAGCAGCATGCAATGGATACAGAGAGAGAAAATATAGGACAAGCAGAAAAAACTAACATTTGAAACATTCACACTCTCCATAAACAGATGTATTCGTGTAGAATCTTCGCACGTCCGGTAAATTGTGGGGTTAACCTTTGTCGGTCCTTAATAATCTTTTCCACACTCGTCCCCAAAGGAGCTCGGCTAAAGAGGTAAAAACGGATTATCTACAGCTGCCCTTTTCAAAGAAACTTCTCCTGCAACACAAAGGCAGGTTCACGCTGTATATAGCCAGAATAAGTCGATGTGATCAGATGGCAGCTAGTTCTTTGCATTCTAATAAACCTCTCTATTCCAGCAAAGTTGTGTACAAGATGCTGCACTTTGTCTCCGTGTTTCCTGCAGAATGCACAGCGCTTTGAAAGCCGGCAGAGTTTCTCAAAATGCACGCAGCACCTCCGCGGAAATTATGTGCAGAAAATAAATCATTTCAAAGAAACGGTTCCTCCTTTTATTTAGTTTCTTTTGGTTTGCTTTAGTTTTCATGTTGCCATGGTCCACATCTAAAGGACTATATTTCAGTCCTTTTATCATTGTACTTTTTCATTTTCTTTATAACTTAAATATCTCTTTTGGAGCAGTAGGGATAAAAAGGCAGCGATTTTCTTTTAAAACTACAACATGAGGAGAAAGTGCTGCTAAAAATAAAGTTTCTGCTGCTGCATTTTATAACTTGCTTACAGAGTTTAGTCTGGGCACAGTAATCGTCTTTTATAGATTAGATTCTGTTTTGTTCCACGAGATAAACCCTTTCGATGGGGGGAAGCTGCGAATGTTAGAAACAGTGTGGCATGGCTGAGGCACAGCATCAAAAAGCATCGCTCTGGCCGTGCTTGAGCCCTACCGCTTCTCCTGCAAAAGCTTTAGAGACGCAGACAGGTCTCCCGCCCCGTGGAGACAAGAGGCGCAGCTGCACAGGGACAGATTCCCATCAGCGATACCTTGGGAACCAGGGACACTGGCCCACGCTGACCGGTGGCCTTCATTCAGAAGGTCTCCATAGCAGGAAAATGCAGGGCCGTCCGTCCACAGATAACAGTAAATTCATCCCAGACAGCTGGTCTCCTGGGCGCCGGTGGAAGAACCCTGGCCCACAATAAGGGCAGGCGAGTGGAGGCCGATGAGGACAGTGGCTGGACCTCAATCCCCAACTAATTATTTGATATTGAAAAGTGCGAGATGAGGTTGTGAAGGCGAACAATTAAAATTAAGCGTATTCAAACCTGAGTGGAGAAACACTCCGAGCACCAGACAAGGGCTGCTGCCGGAGTCGCCTTCACACAGGCAGCCGCACCGTGCGTTGGCAGCCAGCTAATTAAGCAATGATCAAAACAAAGATGGCAGAGAGAGAGAATGGCTTTCATGGCTCTCAGCAATAGCCCTCCTGACACCCCTGTTCTGTTGTTCTACAGACGCATTCGGAGAGGAGCACGTCGGGACAGCAGACAGGCGAGACAAAGCACATTCCTCAGAGGCACAGTGGCCCGCCGGCCTGCCACAATGCAGAGCTGGATGCTGCGCTACATGTGATGCACTTAATTAAAGGGCTTCAAAGTGAGCTTCCATACCCCCCCCCCAACACACACACACACACATACACTTTCTTCATGCATATAAAGGTACATCAAATATTCAGTTACTTAGTTCCAGTTGCTTGTTATGGAGCAAACAGACCATTTTCCAGAGTTCTGTCGTCCTTTGTGGGAAAGCTATTAACTAATCAGCAACTGGCACTGGGACATAACGGACAAATTAGCAACAGAGTTGGAAGACTGACTTCAGATACAGGGTCAGAGTGAATCAAATATCTATTTTAAGATGCACAGACACAGTTCTTGACAGAGTCTCTCTCAGAGTTTGGGAAATTGGGAAGGTTGGTCCTATTCAGTCCTCCAAAGCAAAGGTTGAACATGTTCATGTCTTGATTGTTGTCAGAAATTTGGCTCTGGTGCCAATAGGAGCCGATGCCGGGTGCTAGACTGTTTCTGGCATCGATTGCATTTCCCTGCCAGGCTATTATAGGCATCGGGGATTTATCGACACCTAACAATATATCGCTCCTTGTCAAAAATCAAAACACAGAAATAGCCATTAGACTGAAATAAATTGATTTTTTTTCGTATTCTCCAAGACCAAAGAAGCTCTGCTGAAGCCGTCTCCAATATTAGCAAGCCGCGTCTTGCCAAGTGCCTATGGAGATTTGCTCTTTTCACTTCTCACAAGACTCAGAGCTAATAAACTAGCTCTTGATGTGAGCTGAGACACTGAAGACGACGCTCACCCCATCGTTTCAGCCACCACAAACCACACGCATTCCTTCCATAGTGCCGCAGAGTTACACATAAATATGTGCACAAGGCAACTTAAATAAAGAAAGACCGTCTTTATCGTTAGCGTGTGGTTTAACCATTCTTGGATGACTGCGTTCTCAAGATGAAGGCGAGAAGCGCATTGGAAACCACAGCCTGGTATGAAGTGTTCTCATGCCCTCTTCAAACAGTCACGCAGTGCCTCCATTATACTGGTTGCCAGCATGCAAATCTAGCACCTCTTAATACATTTTACAGATAAAAGGTATCCAATTTGCCTGCGCACTCCACAGAATAAGTGCCCTACATTAAAATAATAATCATCACAATAATAACACTACAGGTGGAATCGCTTCCAATTCTTTTCAATTTACAAAAATAAATAATAAATAAATAAAAGCTTGCAGCGACTCCCACACAGAGAGCCGACAGACTTGGTCTCCAGTGACGCCGCGCAACTCCTGCTCATAGTGTGTGTGTCGGTCAAGAGGAGCCACTCCCCCTCGACTACATGATGCATCTCTTTATATGATTGTATAATTACTGAGTAATGCATTGCATGCACAACAAAAGCAACTGCAGGGACAGCCCTCTACACTTTTCTCCACTTTGTTCTTAACTCCTGGCAGTGATTTCAGATATTTAATCGGCGATGTCCTGCACGGCGCCCCGGTGTCTCGGTACAGTGGACACCTCGGGAAAGCCTTCCTGGGTCACGCTGCCGAACGGACCCTCAGGCATTGTGTGCTGAAGCATATGTGCGTCAGGGGGATTAATCTGTCGAAGCTAATGCTGTAAAACACAGTAACTAGCAAGGCTAAAAAGCCAGCATGTGGGAGTTGCATTAAGCGCACAGAGAACTGTGTAACGGGCCGCTACTGCACTCCTGACTGCAGGACCTGAACACGGCACTGAGGAATGGGCCGCTACTGCACTCCTGACGCGGCTGTGTCCCATCTCCCCATGTCAGGCTCTGAAAACCTGCCGGACCTCAATGAGCCGTGGTTTAAGATCAGTGACTCCGGCTCCTCCAGCTGTAGTGAAGCGGTGAGCTGCAATATTACCCCCCCCAAAACACACACACTGAGGAAACAGAGTCACCCCCCCACCTGGAAAGTGCTTTAGGAAAGGCAGAGACACAGACAAGACATTATTTTTATTCTGGTATCAGTTTGCCCAGAGGCATTTTCTTTCACAAGGTTACTGATGATTTGCATCAGTCACAATGTAAGCCGTACAATGTGTATAATGAACTGCAACTAAACCCAAGTGCTTCTGCAGGCACGAACACAGGTCTAAAAATTCACATTTAAAAATAGAAGCATATCAAACTCCCCAAAAGTACGTTAGCAGAGCGCCGGCGCATTGTTATGCGTGTTCGTCAGCGGCTGCTCCTGTGAGTGTTAGTCACATGGGGGGGTTATTTAGAATGACAGCTTTACTAAAATGAGTCCTTCATCAGGAAATTGGTACTTTCAAAATATCAATGCCCACTTTTGATCAGCACTTTCAGACAGCACAATGTCAGTCAGATGATTCCTGTAACACAATGTCAAGACAACAGTAATCAGGCAAACACTGGCTGGGGTCTCTCACGGACGGAGGATCTGTCATCGCTACTTTCCTCTCAGTGCGGTTCTCTTTCTACACAGGTAAATATGCTCTAATTCAGAAAGAGAAGATTAAAATCTAAAACATGAAAACACCACGTCTGGAAAGCAATCACAGCCATGGTATTTTCAGACAAAAGACAAGTTTGTTTGTTCATTCCTGTAGGTTCTCTCACAGCTGTGCCAGCCCCCTGCCTCCCAGTCCACAGGTTTTGTTTCACTGCTTCAGTACAAGCAGACAATGTCAGGACATCTGCACAGGTGTGCAGCGCCGACTCCACCAGAGCTCACCCCCGCCGCTTCAGCCAGCACCACCCCCCCCCCTCATAGCTAGTCATTAATCCAAGCTGTTTCCATGCACACACAACCCCCCCAAACATCCACCATCACAGCAGGACAAAACACTCCACAAATGTTTTTCTTCTGCTAATTACAAAAAATCCAGGAGACCTGTCTAAGCTGAGGAATAAAGCAGTGCTGAACACATGTTTGTGTTTATGAATCATTTGTGCAGCTGACTGCAGGTTCCAGCAATTCTCCTGCGTGTGCGGCAGGGCGGCAGGAGGAGCCACGGCCTCCCCGCGTCTTGGTCCTCACCAGAGGATTCACATCGAGGGCCGGAGCCGCCGCCCTGCGCCACCGAGGCTCCCGTGTTTCTACAGTGCGAGGGCAGGCTGATGAAAGTGGCCTTTTGCAGCAACGCAATTAAGTTTGCAGTTTTCTTCCACTGTACATTTTATAAATACACACAAAGGAATACAAATAATAAAGCCCAGCCTTCATGTAAAGTGCGGAGTCTTTATAAAACCAGTGCGTGTGAATCAAGCATTATTAACTGTGTGACAAGCAGAAATACGAATTGCAGGCAGACTCCACTAATGTCCATCTGCTGGTGATCAGCGTGAGCCGGAATGTGTTCTCGGAAACCCGAAAAGAGAAGCCAAACACAAGTTATTCAAAAGGTGCTACGATTCTCCCTCTTAGGTTGGCAAAAACAACAACAAAACAAAACAAATCAATAAAAATAAATGAGTCTCTTAATGAGGTCAACTGAATATGATTTGTAAATATCCACACAGAACAACCTTTGACTTTGAGATCACAGATCTGTGCCGCAGTCGCACAGCTATACTGAACTGGGGATGAAGGCAATGCACTGGTCTTTGATTTACTTCCAAAATGTAAACAGTCTTTTGTCACAACTGCTTTGAAATGGAGACTGAACAGTGCCGTTATAATATACACAGCATAGTTTTAATTGCAGTCTTGGAGGTGACTGCCCTGCCTGGATGCAACGTAAGGATTGATATGCGTTGATAGGCGTTATTATACACACTGCCATTTACCACAGCCAAACACACATTACTGCACACACATCCCTGTGGCTCTCACAGTGACACAGCCTTCAGATTTGCCTGCAGGGGAAATGCCATGAGTCTAGCGCACTCTGTCCTTAGAGCCACGCATCTCATTAAAACTAAAACCATACAAATTAATATGAATATGAATAACGGTGCCAATGGACGATGTTTCCAGTGTGTCGCTCAGTCTCGAAGACTGAAGGAGAGGATTAACCTCTCAACACCCAGGAAGCCAGCGCTGGGGTGAGCGATCGCAGACCCTTCCCTCATTACACCCGCTTCTCTAAGGCCGGCCAAACAAGGCGCGGACGCACTAATAGCTTCCAACAGCTCAATGTGAAGAAGTTAAGATGTTACTGATGCTGTGGATGACCTGAGGTGAAGGCTGCATTTCTCATGCCTCATTATCTGCACAACCATGTTTAAGGAAACAGCAGACTCTCAATCCACGGCCTCTAAACAAGCTTCTTTCTGAAAGGGAACTGGCGACTCAATACCTGAACCGAACTGTAAATTAATGCATCCCGAGGTCAGCAGCCACTGTCCTTCAAGGCGTTCCCGGCGGTCCACCTCTGCTCAAGGACGAGGCACAGGTGAGTGTAATTACAGCCCAATGCCAGGCACAGCGGGAACCACAGACCTCTCCATTACGCATGCACGGTCTGCTCGTCTCATCTCACATCGCAGACGCTACAAAACGCCCTCATTGATCCGTCTCTGGGTTTATACTGTAGTAAACTGTTGACATGAATTAGAAAATAACCGTGAGATTACGCGGCATCACCGGGGGGTGCTCACAGAGATCCTCTGCGGTTACCCCCGTGAATCACGGTCCAGGGGGAGGCAATAACTCTACAGGGTGTTCAATCATAATGATTTTCTAAATGCAATTCTAGATCACTGAAAGGTTACTGAGCTGCACGGAATATTAAATTTCTGTGGAGTACAATAGTTAGTCCATCATTTCAGTCTTTTAGTATTTGCTTTAAGAGACATCACTTTCACTTCACTTCTGAATCAGCTTAGGCGCAACTGCGTGACTTGGTTACAATGCCTTTCCTTTCAGTGTTTCTCTCCTTCACTGCATGCTACCATTTAAAAAAGTATCCCTCCGACATATTGCAAATATCACAAGACTGACAACGAAGTTAAAATTAATGAGACATTAAAATAGTCCAATACGGCACGAAAACGCAAACACATACTGTATGTGACAGATGAATGCAAATCAAAATTCACATTTGCTATTTATAAAACACTGTATGAAAGCCAAAACACTTTTCTGTGAAGTGGCAATCTGCCTTCAGTCAAGAAATACAACGTGGCAGGCGGCACTTAACGGCACATCACCTGCAATGGTTCGATGTGAAGGAAAACCAAATCCATACGAACAGCACATGTCCTGGTCGGTGATTATGTACACTAGAAAATCATGAACTGGTTTCCTGCTTCCCCGCGATGTCTTGAATTGTTTTTAAAGTGGGCGACAGAGCAGATCAATCCTAGAACCGGGCTGCTGTTCTGTCAGAGCAGCTGTGTGACAAAGCAGACTCCGCAACCCGAACCGGGGACGAGACGGGCCTGGAGGCCAGCGGTCAGCAGATGGACAGCTCGATTCACAGTCCTGCGAAGACCCCCCTCTGTACAAGTGTTGACGATGTTACCTCACACGGTGTGGACGCCTGCGATGACGGAACGAGAACACGGATGTGCTCGTAAACATGAGGCAATGATTTTGTATTCATCACTTCCATCAGACTAAGAGAAAAGGAGGTGTTTGCAGGGAGATCTTCCATCATGGAAGAGGAACAATAACAGGGTGATTGTCACACACGTAGACACAAACAATCTCACTCCATTATGATCATTAGATCAGAACATCTCACTATATAGCACATGTGCAATTCAGCACTGCTTCATCTTCAGATAAATACAGCTCCCACTGTACAATGTCATTGTTAACGAACACAATCGTACAACAATGATGCGGTCGGTCTGCGACAAGATTACTAATAAAGCACTGCAAGATGTAAGCAAGCTCCAGTTTTGGTATTGTCAGTGAAAAGTTTCTTAACACACAACATAGTAATCAATAAATAATTCAGTGAACAATCAGAGCGAGTACATGGGGGGGGGGGGGTGCAATATCTCTAGCTTGTTCATTGTGCGTTCTGTACTAAAAAATTAATCATGGTAAAAAATGCATTAACACAGTCCTTAACAACACGTTTTACATTTACAGCTGTCAGAGACATTTCTGAGCTCAGTGGAAGAATGGAATCACTTAAGCAACGGGCAAGCGGGTTTGGTTCAGCGGGGAGGAGACGCCGACAAGAATGATCCCCAACATCACCCCTCCACCAACAGACACACAATGCTCACAACACCGCGTCGCGGGACTCATCCAATATTTAGTCCATTCGAAGGCACTTCTCCTGCAGTGACACCACGGCATCTTTCCATACGTGTACAGATTTCCATTAATTCATTTGCATGGCAATAAGCAGCTACTGATGCATCTGAACACACACACTGAGGTCTGTTTATTCAAGATGCTCTGCTCAGTTTTGCCTGTGATTGCTCTGGTTTCAAGTCAGATTCAAACCAGGAGCAAATGGAAAGGGCAGGGCAATCGAAACGTCATCTAGAAGAATTTGGGTACAACAGAGTAACTGTACTCCTAAAAAATGTTTCTAAATGTCCCCCAGATCGAAGCGAATTTTATTTGGGGTTGTTCAGAGTGAAGACTGACGTAAAAGGACGTAGAACACTCGTTGTGTGAGGTTGTTCTAGATCAGTCTGTTAAAAAAAGCCTCTTGCACTTGCTGCTTTTCCAGGACCACTATTTTAGGCAACTATGAACAGGTTCTTCCTCGTGAGACGCACACGAACACGAACACAAACACACACCCGCAGTGGCAGTATGACTCAAACTCTCCACAGTTAAAATGCTTCAACGGCTCTTCGAAAGCTTTCCTAACTTCACTTCTATAAACAATCCTTCTTTATTAACCATTTCCAGCGAACACTCACAGGACAAGCAGCACTTGCGACAAGACTGAAAACATCCAACGGTAAAGGCGAATCGTGGGCATATATGGTCATGTGTGTCTCCAGCTGGGGGAGGAATTCGGCTGCTTTTAAGGAAGGCTTCCCTGTTAACTGTAGCTGTCCTCTCTCCTCTCATCAAAATCAAACTGATATAAAATGCAAACAGGCTTTTCAGTTTGTTCTTTGAGAACATTTCAGCATAAAGGTTAGTTTATAAAGCATTTTCATTTTGCAGTTTTCACACTCAGATTCCAAGATCTCCGTAACGAGATTTGATAGGACTTGTTTGTAATGGAAACACGCCAGCGTGGCAGAGCATTATCCACTGCTGCAAATGCACAGGAAAAGAACAAAAAGGGCTGATCTGCTCATTACTGCTGTCCATTTCCCTTTCATATCCCTGTCATTAAAGGTAATTTGTGACTGTGCATCTGTCACTGGTTAGTGTAAAAAGTCCAGATCCCCAGCAGTTTCTCTAATTATCCTGGTGGAAATGCATTATAATAGTGGCCCTGAAATGGGGCCAGTGATTTCTCATCAACATAAATCTTGCATTAAAATTAAAAAAATGCAATTTAATATTATTTTTCTTTTAAATGAACAGGGTTTCAGATTATCTGATCTGTAAATTGAGAGTAATTAGTGATGTAAGTAGCATACTGACAAATTACACAAAGGGGTTCTCTAGTATATCTAACTAGCACAGCTTCACAGTGAAGCATGTTCTTGTTTGAATAAAACATGAACCCAGAAGACCATCGCATCGTCGTGTCGGGGGGGCACCGCCTCAGACCAGTCGCCTGTTTTTAAGGAGTGTGGGGTTTTATGGAGCGTCGGAGCAGGGTCACCACGCCGGCACCCTGGACTCGCAGAGTTGCGTAGAGATGGTTTTGAACTATGATTTATCGCCGGTTTGATCACATCACTCAGAGACAGTGTAACTGCAGCCGAGTCCAGCAGAGGCCGGGCTCTTTGCCCTCTCGAGGTGCTGTCATTTCACATCTGTGTCTGTCGAGGCTGCGGCTGAGGTTTACAGACTCAAACCTGCATTTTCCCCCGAAATGGCAAAGAGCAGCAGATTCCTGGCTCCTCTGCTCCCCTTCTCAATGCACACTGCCTGCAGGCTGTACATAACCTTTCAATTACCATCACTTCCTTCAGAGCAGTTAGTCAGAGAGGAGGCTGTGTGTGCGTTTGTGTGTGAGAGAGACAGATCGATGCTAAAGGAAGATTTTTAAACAAGTCTACTGAATCTTCACATGTTACACAGCTACCCATATCAGGCCTACAGCGCAGAGTGCACTGTCCACAGGACTTAATGTCCGGCCACTCGAGCCCGTGACCACACCAGACAAGAGAAATTTAATTTATAGGACGGTTCATACTTTCAATCTGTGCTGAGCTCCACCCCCCCATTACTGTCTGCACAATGACACGGAGAGAAAGGATGCAGATTTTAATTCGTTGGCATCCAGTCCTGTGTGAAGTTTTTAACAGCCTTTGGCAGGGAACACATCTGTCAAGTCACAGCAGCATCGTTCAGTGTGAAGCAAAGCAAACATCTGAGCACAGAAGATTTTTTTTAAAGTCTGGAACATTTCTAAAACTCGTTAAGTTAGGATTTAATTCCATGTGCAAACAAATAGAAACGTAATGGTGTTCTGAGGGTTTTAATGTTAAACTCACAATTTTACACCAGTCATGTTAAACTGATTTAAAAGGAAATGGAAACTGAAGGTTCAAAAGCAATGTAATTAATGACAAAATTTAAATTCTTGCTGAGAATTATGTATTAACTGCACCGTATGAAGCTATAATTGTTTGCGTTTTTTAGGCCTGTATTTTTAAATGCATAAAAAATTGATGGAAACTGTATTTATCCAGGACCCCACAGTGTTTATATACTCTGTGCGTCTTCACTGCGTAAGTCTTGAGGGAAAATAAATAAATAAATAGATAAATAAATAAATAAATACTCAGAATAAAAACCAACTCCATTGATCTTACATGACAGAAACAGGGGGATTTTCTTTGTTGGTTGTTTTTTGTTTTTTGACGCCGCTGATAAAACAAGTCGAACATCAAAGATGCAGATGAACATAATGACAAAGCTCTGTGTTTGAACCCACTTAAAAGTAAGCCCGACTGCAGACGATTTCCCTGTATTTACTTCAAGCTACTTTATATTGCATTAACCAGCACTTAAAAATCAATCAAATCTTTATACCCTTCAAGCTCCGGCTTGTATTGTTGCAGAGCCGAACAAAACTGCATTTCCTTTACAATAATTAATATACTTTAGGCAACAAATAAAAGGAAGAAGTTCCACTGAACATAAAGAGGAATGAAGTCCTTAATTATGTACATTAAAACAATAATTTACATAATTATTCTGTGTGTTAATTTAGGCTGCAGTTCTTGCCTGCCTTGAAACTATTTCAGATGGCAGAGGAACGATTTCTCTTTATCCCGTACAACAATGCCGATGATGTTCCAGCGCCTGTTTTCCATCGCCTCCAGGGAAATCTCTCTTTCCTCTCTCGCTCTCTCTCTGTCTCTCTCTCTTTCCCCTTCGCTTTCCTCCTCACAACCTGCTCATTTCAGAGCTCCCACCATGCCTCAGAGATTAAAGTATTAGTGGATAAAGTGTCAGAGAAGTAGACTTATTACTGCAGCTGATGTCATTCCAGCTGCACACTATTCACTTCAGGAAAATCAGTTTGTCTTATTAAATAAAAACTCCATTAAATGCCAAGTGATGCAAAGTATATGTATATGTATATGTATAAAACATGAAAACCACCAGGTCCATTTGGCAGGATCTTCATACAGAGGATCTGTAGAGCGACCCGGAGGAGGAGAACTGGCTTCCTATACATCCTCTTTCGCCTCAAGACTTCCAGCAGGAAAAACATAAGATTTTTCACACTTCAACAAAGAAGCTGACTGCCTTCCCCCCACACAGACTCTGAAACCAGGCACTCTCTTCTGGACCCAACCCTTTTGTGGTGAGAGCAAGATCGTTCAGTTGAAGACAAGCCAAACAAACTTTCATTGCTGAACCTGATAAACATTTAAGGCAATTAAACGGTATTCTCGGTCTGGATTAAATCTCAAGTTTACACAACAGGTCCTTGAGTGAATTATTTGCCGGCACAGAACTCAGTGTGATCTTGTCAAAAACGGCTATATTTATAACGGCAGGAGACAAATAACTGCCTGTGAACAGAGGGAATAAATAGACATAAATAGATAGAGTAGGTTTATTTGTGACACACCTACACCAAGCCGCTCTGAGGTCATGAATGGACAGAGCGTGTTTAGAGCGGACACACCTATACTGAGAGACCGCTAATCAAAGCCCCTCTATATCTTAGGCACACAACTTAACCCATGTATGTCTTTGTGTACTTTTCAACACTGGCCGGACTGTAGTCCCCCAAAATAATCCCTGTGAGTCTGGGCACACCCGCCTCTGTGAAGTGTTCACTCTCTTCTTGTCTGTAGAATTTATTAAGAAGGAAACAATCTTGTGACTGTGCGTGGGGGGGTTTTGCAGCCACACAGCCCCTCTCGGAAAGATACACCGTCCTCCGATTCAGTGATGAATCAATCTGCTAATGCAGGGGATTAATCTTCTCGGTAATTAATAGTGAATAAACACCACTAATCTATTTACAGTTGATCTGGCCACACATATAAATGAGGAAGCTGTGAAATGACCGTCAGCCACCCCCCCGCCTGCTCGAGACTCCGGCACCGTGTTTCCAGATTATTATTAGAGCTTCAGTGTGCAGCGCGGTACCTCCGGGCCGGAGGACTGGTGGGCATTCACAGAAGCCAGCTCTGCCTCGTACAGATTGAGACTAACGCAGCCGTGATCTCCCTCGAGACACGCGCCCGTCTGCTACAGCCGTGTGAAGAGCTCCCTGCGCCGGGGTACGGGCAACGCCAAGAGATCCGGCTAATACACGGAGCTGCCAGGGCAGACTTCAACCAGACACTCAGAGTGAGTCGGCAGTGCTTCGCGGCCTTGAAACAAGTACGTGAGAGACTGTACAGCATCTCTGTCACTGTGGAAGTGGCTGGAGAGACAGGCAGCATACACAGACCGAGGGGAAGAAGAACAACAACAAAAACAGTGACGTTGACTCAAGTGTTTATTCTAGCAACCCTGAACTGGATTGGCAGTTCAATGCTACATGAGTTTCTTATGTGTGATATATTACAGTGTTTATAATAAAGCATCTGTCTTTAAAAACAATGTGTTCGCTTGCAACAACAAAACTAAAATGTTGTTTGCTGCCGCTGCAGATGGGGACAATGTGAAAGGCACGCAGAGCAAGGCTGCCACAGTGTACAAGTTAAAAAAAACATCCGTTCTTATTTTTCTAAGCAAATGAGCTGTGCCGAGCGCTCATTAGCATCAGAGAAAGCGGCGCCAGGTGCAAGGTGAGGGCAGGGTCGCACGCGCTTGAGTGGCAGCAATCAACGCAGGCTTCAGAAACCTGTCACTTCCCTTTGTGACAGACATCTTGAATCTGCTGAGTATTGGAGCAACAGCATCACCGCCTTTGCAGAGCGCTCCATCTCACTCCTGTGTTCTGCCATTCCTGCCGATGGTACCTATCCCTTGGAGTATAAATTACCGGCCGCTGCTGTACCCTCATTACGACACTGTGGGAGACGGGCAGCTCTGGAAATCATTTTAATGAAGTTCTCATAAGCGAGAGGGGGTGGGGGGGGTGTGTTTATTCCATATTCTTCAATGTAAACATTACCGATCTGAATTTGCAGAGGCTGTACTTTCATTCTCGGGGTGTCCTAGAAGAGAAGCCTCACCCCTCTTCCCACACTTGTCAATTACATGAATCCAAAAGGCAGCGTGAGGCAACAGGTAATCGACTCGAAAGTGTAATTTAAAAATACAGCGTTATTCCCCTGGTTTTGCAGGAAGACAAATTTAAGGGAGTTTTATTGCATCTTCCCTTCCAGTCGTAATGTTACCAGATTTCCAGAGGGAGCAGTTATTATTTTAACTGACTCAGTTCCTACTGCAGTATCAGGGCCACGGCACAGAGCGCTGGCACGGGCCCCGTGTTAACAATACAAGCTCAAACAAACGGCACAAACGGCAAAGCATTCCTGTCGCCATGCCAGAAGCTCCTCTGGAACCAACCTCTTAACACCTCAGAAATTCCAGGACAACATGACTGGGTAGTGCGTCAAAGGCTTTCAACGATTCTTACTCATAGAAGCATCAACAAATCTGCCGTTGTCTGCGGCCCAAATGTTCAGCGTTCAGAGGCGACCGAGGCCCCAGACCGTGCTGTTTTCCGTTCCTTTCGCTTATTTATTTTGGTTGTTTGTCTGTAACAGAGCGTTACGCCCTGGTGGGGGACAGAGGACGCTAAGTTCTGAGTTCAAGGATCCAGACTGGTGGGCAGAAATCCAAGGGTATGAATAAGTTACTCATAATTAGTCGAGCTGGTTTAAAGGCGCGACGTCTGAACTTTGCCGTTTCATTGTTTGTTTTTAGAATTGCCAGCTCTTTTCCACACCCATCAATTAACAAGTGCCACTTCAATGTGTTCAGTCTTCCACTGCAACCCCCACCGCCCTGCGCCCCACAAGGATAACCCTCAACACACATTGCCTGAATCCTGCCACTCCACCCGCCCCCCCCCGAGACTCACAACACTAATATGTCAGCAGCCCCTAAGCCTTCTCTGTGATCTTACCATGGAACCCCCCCACCGATCCCTGACACAGAAAAGCTGACATCCTCAGTCTCCCGTTCCCTACACCTCTGCCCTCTCAGGAATATTTGGAAACAGTCATTAGGAAGCACCTGCCATTTCCCTGCGCCAGCAGCTCTCCAACACTTTCCTCCTGAAACTGACCAGCACAGGAACAGCGGACTGACGCTCGCTTTCCGACTCCCTCGGTCGACAACGCAGCGCTGTCCATGCCCGGCGCTGACACGGCCCTGCTTCAATAAGTGTCTCGCACACCATGCAGATGTTACACACAGTGCAGGTCTGTCCCCGGCCTCAGTCAATCGCAGACACTTTGCCCACGGACCCACGGCCTCTATATTTAGCCGTTGCCGCCTCAAACGGCTCTCAGGCTGATGCCAATTAGCAGCACAGCGAGGCGTTCGAGTCTCATGAAGCAAACAAAAACAACTCAACAAATAGCCCCTTAAGAGCCACATTAAAACACAACAACTACTTTAATGAATACATATATACAATGTTTATTCAAATTGTTGTTCTGGTTTAATATATATAAATATACACACACCTCTTATTATTTTCCTTCATACAAATATCTTGCAGCATCTGTAGTCACAAAACCGTCAATTCCAAACGTCTTTGCCTGCAATTAGCGGCGCTGTGACAGGCCGGGCTCGGAAAGCCCGGCGGAGGTTCTTGTGAAGCTCCAGCACCGGCACTGCCATGACAACAAGTGCTGACTCACTGACTGCTGCGGCCGCATGTGTGTCAGAAAGCTACCCCTCCTCTCCCCTCCGCCGCCAGACCGGGCCGGGGCTCAGCTCTGGGCAGCCCCACAGGGGAGAGCCGAGGGCCGCTCGAGGGCCGCAGAGGTCACTGCCGATGGTCTCTAGCGCAAGTGTCCGTTGCCGGGCTGGGTGCTGAAGGGAATTCAGTCTTGGACTGCAGCATCGTGAGATAATGAGACAGTCGTGGGTTCTGGTTTGTTTGCGGATTATTGTTTGCTTTCTTTCAGTTATTTTGAGTTTTATTTTTTTTCTTACATGCCCGTCAAGGGAATTCTGCTTTAATTAGTGCCATTTATGTTCTGCTTGTCACGAACAACTGATTAGAAACAATGTCCTACCCTCACCATAAACAATTTAATTACTCAGCAGAAGAGCAGACCAGCCGAGCCGTGTTGATGGAACTGCTGCTGAGAGGAGCAGAGAGAGAGGGACTCACAACTGGAGGACTCGTTAGGGTCTAGAAAGCCACCCCAATCAGCGTCCGGTTCATCCTATAACATGAGCAGAGAGGTGCGTGAATGGCTGAAGTGTGCCGAAGCAAGCGGTCTAGCTCTCAGGTACAGCAGCTCAGCTCAGCCCGGCTCTGCGGCGCATGCTAGATTACATTACGACGTGCAAATCCATAAGACCTCCGTAAGACCTCTGTAAAACAAGCACTGCCAGGGCTTACTTAACCAAGGAGATGATAACGGAGCGAGAGACGGGGAGAGGAATGTGACAGACGCAAAACCTACAGTTACAAGGTTAAGCGGGCCTTACATCCTTTCATTGTTTAAGCCGCTTTATTGCTTCTTCACCTGATGTGATCATTTATGTCACTTTAAAGTGGAAAACCCTCGATCCTCCGCCCCCCCACCCCACCCCTTGCCACCGCAGGCGAACCTGAGTTAGCGCTGTCTAAATAGCGTCGGTATCCACATCAGAGACGGCTTCCTCTGCCCTTGCCTTTCTCCGCCGTCTCCACAGACGCTGTGAGGAGAACGGGCTCGCTTTCAATTTCTCAGCCCGGGGCGTCGAACACCTGCTTCTGCGAGACGCACTGACCGAGCTGCCTGCTCCCATATTAGTAATTAATTGTGTAATTTAGCAATAATCAGTTTGTCTATGGTGTTTAATTGACCTTGTAATTTTAGGCAAACAGAGGCCCGCCGTTTGCTGTAATATTAATGCGAGGCAAACATATTACTGGCTACGATGCCCCTTGTCTTCCTTGCAGTGCGCAGAGAATTAGACCTGCTGCAATTAGAGCCAACGCGAGGCGGCGATTACACAGTGCCCTCATTAACACACACTGTCGGTGGAAGTCAGCTCGTATACAACCCGAGGAGAAATGAGAAGAAGGCAGAAGGGTTGGGGTGTTTTTTTTTTTTTCCACTGTTCAATACCAGGCAGTTTTCCTTTTAAGGATTTTTTTCTGGACAAGGAATCATGCAGGCCAGCTCAGCCATGTGAAGGGTGGGGGGAGGGGGGGACTGTATGAGATCCAGAATCACAGACACACACATAAACACAAACAGGTAAGACAGGAAGATGAACAGCGCTGATCGAAGTTACTCACGGAAGTGGAAAACGCTTGTTTAACAAGACACTGATCAAAGCTGTAGATGTGCATACAAACTGGCAGCCTGTAACCAGACAACAACGCAATATCTGTACTCTCCCTTTCATTCAAGTCTGGCACTGCCACGCTTTCCCTCCATATGTCCCAGCAAACACCACGGCGACCGCATCCTCTCTGTGGCAGCACGTAGGGAGGGATTTGCATTTTGTAGGTGATATTCTTTAATGAAAACTGCACTCAGATACGAGTGCCAACAGAAAATTAATCAACTTCAGGGGGTACAGCCAGACTTCAATATCACAGCCCATCTGCAAGAAACAGGTTGATTGTAACAAAAGTTGCCAACTCTGCCTTTATCCACTAAATATTCATAGCGAAATCAAGCGAGCACACGCAGCGAAAACTAAGCATGCAATGCCTTTAATTTCATCAGTCTCCTAGTGCCCTGTGAAGTGCAGTCATTGTGATAAAGGAGAGTTGGGTTTTAATATAATTTTCCTAACATAAGAATCCAGGCAATTTCCACATTTTTCACAGAAAGGAAAATCGCTGTCTGTTCCAATCTGACTCACAGGGTTAACAGAAAGGGTCAAACCTGGGGAACGGAGAGCTGGTTCAGACACTTTCCCTTAAGGCAAGAGAGGGGAGGTGGAGGGGGAGATGCGTGCATACACACACACACACACACACAAACGTTATTGCCAATTTCATGGACAGAACATCCCCCTCAGCTCGGGCCTTCTTGTGACCAAAACCCACCCAAGAACCATTCTGCTCGCCAGGAGACACTGCTCACAAATTAAATTTGCTCACAATTATGGCTGTCAATCCAGGATCTTTGAAATTCCCCAACAAGCCAGCTGATGCCTGAAACGGAACACCTGAGTTTATCCTCCGTGCTTCTGGACAGTACGCTGGTAAATAGGTCACCATCTCTGTGCGGACTAATCGTCCAGTTAGACGTCTGGTTCCTGCAACAAACAGAAACCAGCAGCAAATTCCAGTCACACTTCCTGAATCCAGAGAGGATGCTCACTATTCTTTCAGACACAATTGTAAAACCTGCTGCCAAACCGCAATCACACGAGGCCTGAATTCTTTCCCTTGAAGATCTGTTTTTCAGGGCACTTAAATTCTGAGGTGACGAATTCGGGGGTAAATCCCGTAACTGGAAGAGTGCTCCAGGCCCCATTCCGAAGCTGCATTAGCCCCGCTCCCCCGCAGGCATCCTGGCAGAAAGTTCATTCATTAGTGATTGCAGTTAAAGTGAATGCAATCATGTCCTGCAATAGGGCATGCTTAATCACATCATCAGGACACTGCCAATAATAGCCTGCCTAACGTTTGGAGGAACCTCAAAATAAAATCAGTTCATCGAGACAGACTCAGTCGGTGCCTGCGCCTGACACAGCGAACCTTGGACCAAATGTTCGGCTGCGTCTAACTTCATTGTGGCACGTACACAACATCCCATTTTTCTGAGGACCCCCTGCGGCCCCCCACATGGCAGATTCAATTGCTGACTCGTCCACATCTATTTGAAAATGCCGGTTTGATAGGTCCACCTCAGCCAAGAGGATAGAGCTGGACCAGAAAAGGCAAAGTGATCACAGGGGGACTCCAGCTTGCCTCTTATCTTCCTGCCAAGTCATTTGGATGCCCTGTTTATTATCTGAGCTGCACAGGAACAATAGACAGGAGCCAGATAAACAGCAGAAGAGTTCTCGCAAACAGAGGGAAAAAAACTGCTCTTCATTAGCTAAAGAAAGTACACGAAGACGAAAGATTAATTTGGAAACAGGTTCTCAACACAAATCAGTAACACCATCGACATTTGTATTTTTTTAATTGGCAGATGAAATTGGTAAACTGACATGGACCTCCTCTCAGAGCCTCAACAATACATCACTCTTGTTGTGAATGCTTAAACAACTACACTGCACAGATATATCCAAATAAAATGCCATACATGCTTCAGAATAGACAGAGACGAAATGCCTAAAGCTGGAATGAAGCTCTTCTCTCATTCACTGAGCACAACACACAAAGAGAGACGTTTTGTCCACAGTCAGAGAAATTCACCCAGATTTATTATTGATAACCACTGTCTATACGGAAGAGCTGCTGGAAAGAAAGTGATTTCATTTGCACCTTATTTTGGGCTGTGCATCCTTGGGGGGGGAATAGGTCTGATGAAACCCACCAAGTAAAGGTTTATTCTAATTAATTGTGAACAAGACCTGGGGTTTTAAGTGACTCTTACTACGAGGAGGCTGCTGCTCCAAATAAGCTCATCTGATTATGTATATTTCAGTCACTTTAAAGATGGGGACAGTCTTTTTATGGGGTAGTATCGACCTTTCAGCATTACAGTTTAGAGAGGAAAAATCAGAAACAAATGCATGGAAATTAAGCATCTTGTTCTCAGAAATACAACTGGAAACGTTAGAATCTTGTTCTAGTTTTCAACTTTAACAACACATCCGGCAGGGAGACACAGCCCAACAGACAAGCACAGAGACAGACGGAGAGATTCTGTACTGCAGGCATGTCCATTCCTGTAGAAACCCAGGAAATACAGTTAGCAGCAGCCACTGCCACGTACAGAGGAAGAGAAGCAAGTTTAAACCTCAGTGATGAGACGATGCACGATGGCAACTGGACCTGGCAAGGATATAGCAGGAAGCGGCACATTGAACCCCAGCTGGAGTTCATTTGCAATGGCACTTTAGAGGAGGTTATACACCTGTAGATTATCATTAAAAACATGGAACAAGCAAGGACTGCAGAGCCAGTTACCACAGAGATGTCCGGATCAGACCAGAACCGACGCACGATACCTTTGGCCAATCATACATAGAACACACCAGACAGTGCTACCGACGCACACCGTTGCGATGATCTCCCAACTCCTCTAGCATTTATCCTCAGAGCACCCTGGTGAATTTAGCAAGCCTTGGCAGTCAGCAAGAGATTAAGTGCATACACCGAAAAGTCACACTCTGCACAATCGGACGCAAGCACCGAGGAAGGCAAATCAGGTCCTTGTCAATAACCAAACTGGGCTAAAAGCCATAGCCGAGGACACTGTGACGGAGGGCGTTTATAAGCGTGCCACACAGTAGCCCGGGTTTAAGGTCAGCTTTCTCGTGTGGATTATCGATGGCTATATTATACCATTAACACACGTATCGGAGGAAATCTCCCAGTCGATGACGTTCAGGGGAAATACAGACAACAGCACTCGACAAAGAAGTGCTCATAGGACTGGAGTGAAAGAAATCAAGCCGGAGCACAATCATTAACAACCAATAACACCGACTACCAGCTCTCATTCAGAAGAGCTATGAAACGCTCACAAATCCAAAGTCCCACAAATCAGGGTTAAAAAGCAACCCACACAACGACAACTGGAGATTAGAGAGTCCAAGTCTATTTTAATTGTGAAAGATCTCTCAGTGAAATTAGTGGAGGGATTATAAAGCATTTCAGAGAATGAATTAAGTCAAATCTGCCTAGCTCACAGTATTTTGAACTAGAAGAATACGATTTAATATTAGTCGCAGGTCACTAAGAGGTCAAAGGTCATAGAAGATTACAAACATTAGACACAACCATTCAGCTCCAGCCCCCGATAACCAACCACAGATGCCATGGAGTATGAAATCGAAACCATGGGCTGTCAAAACATCCAGTCCGGGTCACACAACTGCGAAAAAAAACACCCTGTCTTTTAGATATTGGAAAGTAATTATAAAATACAATTTATTAAACAAAGCAGAAACGTCCTGATTTAGACGTCAGGTCATCTCAAACAGACCCCTGGCCTCCTGAGCTCGGCCCCCCGGCTCCAAGGGACGGCTTTTACGGGAGAGACATTTGAGACGGTGAGGTCACAGAGGGACACTGATGCAATCTGACGGCCGACAGCAGGATGAAACCAGGCTCTCCTTGCCGAGTAACCCACACAGCGCCGCTCTCCGCAGGCAGCCGAAGAACGGCAGGTTCACCAGTTCACGGCTGGGAACGCTGAAGAGAGGGAGAGGGAAACCGCCCAGGGTGTTTCAATCGCAGACACTTCATGCACTGGTGGAATTGAAACCGTCTCTAGTAGAGAGCGAAGCATTGGCACCACTGCAAAGCAACGTGTGTGGTTGTGTTGTAAATCCGCTCACTGGTGAGGTCAGGAAATACACAGCGTTTCACAGCAGAATGAAGTGGCACAGAATCACTGTGCTCTCTGCGCCTTGGCTTTACTTCCAAAACTGTTATTTTCGGATTACAATTAAAAGTTTCCAAGGGGGAAAAAGTAAAATAGGCAAATTATTTTCTTTTCTGTTATTATTCATTCATGATTACTGGCACTGAAGGAGGAGATCAATTATCCTACAAATTATTTAGGAAGAAGTCCAGGCAGAGCACTATAATACAAACAGGCATTAAATAATGGTATCCATCAAAGCTGACACATCAAACACAACGCCTAGCTCCCTTGCCAGATAATTAGGAAAAAAAGCAGGTCCTGCAGGCGGAGGGCTACAGCGAGAATCTGCCCAGTCCTGGTGCAGCCAACACGGAGTACTGGCTTTGCTTTTTCACACCCTCTCCACTATAAGTAGTTTAAGGCCTAGGAGCTCCACGCCTGGGGTTTCTTCAGTGCCTAGCTGTTCCTTCCAGACAATTAAACGCCTGCGCATTGAGTAAATGTGACAAATGCCCCCTCCTCAGCATCTGGGAGTACAGACGCCCCTTGAAGTACAGGCTGCGCCGCGCCGCGCGCTGCTGACACTTTGGATGAGGCCGGGAAGACCACTCTGAGCCACACTGCCAAGTCCAAATCGAGAGGAAGCAGAACATAGACAAAATGATTCCCGCAAGTGGGGCAGCTAGTACCTGATGGCCATGATGGGAAGAGTTTGCTATTGTTCATTCGTTTGTTTGTTTGTGCGTTTGTTTGTGTGCTGTCCTGCTCCAGTCAAGTGGAGGAGGTCAACTGAACGCGCATCTCCAGTCCCCAGCATCAGAGTTACGTAATCAATTCCCACCAAAGAAACGCGCTCTGTGCAGACTCTCCATTCATCCCACCTGTGCTTGGATCTCCGAGTATACAGATACATACAGCGCAGATGTTTCTGCCCCATTTACTAACGAAGAGGCAAGCGCAGGCCTTCATGAGAGCGTTATTCCCTAATGCAGATCACAGCAGCCTGGTGGTCCGGGGGAGCACAACCCCAGACACGGCCCCCCTCCCCATTAATGAGCTCTCTGCCTCACCACACCGAGCGGACCTGCCACCACGACGCAAGAGCCAGAGCTGAAAGCCTTTTCGAAGATGAGGAGGCGGCGGCAGCGGTATCCCGAGTCAGCAATTAAATTTAAAACAAAAGTGCAAATGTAAGCTCCCCCTGTAATTACAGCGCTGCATACACTATAATAAATGATGCAGCTTTTTAGCCATTTCAACATCTGTGGGCCATTAACGTGTGCAGCAGAATCCCCACCACTAAGACACCATAGTGATGGGCCTGCCGAGTCTCTCACCCATTTCACACAGGAGAATAAAACTGACATGTGACAGAAGGTTAGCAGAACTTATTGCCATGGACTCCTGTGCGCAGTGAGAGCGTCGCTACACAGTTGTATGGTTTGCACGGATCAACACGCCATGGAGTTTGACGGCCATTAAACAGGGTTTCCTTTAGACGTGACCCGACAAGTTCAAAAAGCAAACACAGCATGTCTAAAAACAATGAAGAAAAACAAGGCGACGCTGAAAACCCAGCTGCGCACCAATCGTTCATGTGGGTTTTATCTTTTCTTTTGCACGTTTTAACACGTAATCAATAGCATTTAGTTCACAATAGTGCCGCGCAAGCAAATGAACCCGTTATCTGGCTGCATTGCTGACAGCCTACATTTATGAATGTTTTGGATGGTACATTTTCGCGTCAATGGATTGTGAAGCCGGAGCCCACATAGATAATGTGACAGTTAAAGATGATGGATAGCCCACCCCTATTCGTGTGAAATAAAAAGCCCTCGGATAGGTCATTTTATCAGACAGACCTATTGTGCGGAAAATATTACGCTCAGCTGTTAGTGGCTGCGATCGACTCGCAGGGAAACACTGAATAAATACCGAATTGCAGATTTCCAAGGGAGACGACGGCGTTCAGGGATCATTAGGAGAGTCCCCAGCGAGAACGCATTGCACAGTCGCCTTTGAAATAGCCAGATCAAAACGGCCCATTTAAAACAATTAAGAACCATGAGACGGGCTGACAAATCAGCAGCTGATTCTAATGGTTTCATTAAGGGGCGATTACAATCTTTCAGGATTCGACGACACTTCCCTCTCGCCCGTGCAGTCATGTCTGAGCAAATAATAAAGCCCAAACTGTCATCTACATTTCACCATGCCAGTTTTATTGATGAAAGAAATGTTAATAATTGCAAAAATAATCTACGACCTGACTCGTCTTCTCACCCAGGGATGGCCAGTCTCACAATTCTTCATTCCTCCAATATTTTTATGCCAAGGCACCGAAAAGTTCATTTCACACATTAAAGACCTCAACCTAATCTTCGCCGCTAAGAAGCTGGAAATTAGGGCACAGAAATATCACTCCTGATCTGTCCCTGCTTTATGAATCCCAATGAATCCATCTCTGAGTTCAATGCCGTGCTCAGTTCTGAGAGCCGGGGGTGGGGGGGGGACGTGACATCAGCTTTTCCAGACGGGTCTCCTGTTCACTGTGTAGGAACCACACTGGCTCCTCGCATGCAACAGGAAAAGCAAGCCGAGTTTTCAGTCTAGCACCTTTTAACTTTGCTAAACGCCTGCTGCTGCTGCCATCCTCGTTCCTGGAGACAGGCATGCGACGGCGATATCCCTGCCTCTCTAGCTTCGTCCCTCCTACGTACGCCACACTCCAGCCTGACTTCAATCACACAACAGTTAATTATACAGTGATCTCCCTAGAGACCACGACTGACACAGACAGAGCTCCCCCCTGCCTGGAGGAATCAGGATTGGACTTCTGCATTTGGATTCCACAGGGTTTACCACTCGGCCTAAAAGGGACATTTGCTCTGAAGCACCAAAGCAGACCACGGGTAAATTACACAGTTGAGGAAAACAATGAGAACGATCCCCTAACGGAATGCATTTCAGGGTTGGGGGTCAATTCCAGTTATTCCAATCCATTTGCAATTCCCTTTTCAATTCAATTCCAATTCCAGCAGAGCCTATTATGTCAATGGCTAAGATAATCGCAATTCAGAATGGGTATGAAAAAGGGAACTGGGATTGAGAAAGTGAAGTTAAATATAGTCCTCAACGCCAGTGCCAACCTGGGTTATTATAGGAAGGGAGGAACATTTGAGTTAGTGCCTCCAGCGCTGAAAAGTACGGTAATGCAAGACGAAAGCATGCACAGTACAGGAGTATCATTTCCTAGCCCAGAGACGGCAATGTAACGAGATCCTGGCAGGTATTGACTAATCTGACAGCCTTCCAGAAAAACTGCTTTCCTTTGGCTTTTTTTTTTTTTTTTTTAATTGTTCTCCTAAACACAAATTCATTAAAATTAATTCGAAAAGATCACATTTTTCCCTTCAATTTGACCCACAGAGTGTCTCTGCCTCCGGCCATCGCTCCGGCCACAGGTGGTGAAACTCGGTGCTCGGCATCAGCCCTCCAGTACAGGATAGGAGGGCCATGCATCATGGAAACTGAGGTTTGTCTGTTAACGTAATGATGTGGCAGAAATGTTCTCACCAGCTCCTCTCCCTTGAATGCTCAGCAACAATAGCAGTGATTGTAACACAAACAGGGCGGGTGAAGTCTGAGGAACAATGAAGGAGCTCTTCTACAAGAATAGACGCACATCATTTTAGCCCAGCCAAACACATTTAACAAGCGCAACATCCGCCTGGAACGGGGTCTGATGCCGACAATTTAATACACTCAGCGAGACAAAGGACCGGCATGGCTAAGAGGTTTAAACAAAGGAGCGTGTGCTGCGTGGCCCAGATCCTTCAGACAACCGCGTGGGCCACGAGATAAACCTGGACGCGCTGCAAGACCTTCCTCCAGGTCCCGGAGGCGTCACTCAATCGCGAGGCCACAGCACAGAGCCACAGAATAGTCACAGCTGCATTAGCTGTCATCTTTAAGTACAGACCCAATAATAATACAAATCATGACAAACTTCAGACTATACAGCCAAAGTAAAAGCAGCCATTTCAAAGGGCTTTAAAAATAAAATGTCAACACAGAAAAGCTCAGTTAAAATAAATAAATAAATACATACATACAATAAACTTAAACTAACAGAAGACCCAAGAAACTCTGTTTCACCCAAAAGGCTGATGGAAAACTCAGGCCTTGAACCTGTGGGGATCTGAACAAACTCTGGAGCCACACCTCAAGCACAGACCTCAGCACCAGCCACGAACATCGGCATAGCAGCCATTGATATAGTACAGGGACTGCAACAGCGCGCCTGCCTTCCATTTGCATTGATTCACATTCATCAAACAGTACCGAGCTGCGTCTGAACTCCAGCTCACACAGCTCCTCCGCACAGCACCCCCCTGCCCTCCTCTCCAGAGATGGGAAAAGGCACTATAAAAGAAAGAGCCTGCATCTCACGCCTGTTCGCAGCGACAGAACTTCTCTGGCGTGTTTGCTATTCAGCCCATTCCTCATCTCGGCTGACAGATGCACATTACCGGGCCCACTCTCAGTTCAGCACGGAGTGGAAATAGACGTTATTTCACAGAGTGAAAGAAAAGGGGCTTCATAAATTGGTTTAATTTAAACGGTTCATCTAACAGCACAAACAGGAGGTACGGAACATGACATTGCTTCTGAGAGATGAGAAACAGGCCTGTGTTGCCCATTTCGATCAGACATCAAGGACAGAGGCAATGATGCACTCAGTGAGCAGACCGCTTCCTCGCAGGAGAGCCCGAGGACAGCGACGAACCCGGGAGAGTGATCGCGGTCAAACACGGGGACCTGCTCCACAGAGAAAGAAGTACGGGTATACCAGGGGAATACAACAAGTTTAAAATAGCCTTTCCCTATAAAGCACTAGCAGGAAGAAGATTGCCTGTGCTCCGGCCCGACACACCTTCCCCCGCCTCCCCTGTCGTAGGCCGAGAGGCCCCATCAGAGAGTGAAGGGCTTCAGCAGAAGAGTTCAAGTAAATGTATAGAGTTTGGCAATACATTAAAGTCCCTGTTTACCTCTGACTGACAGACAGGTTGATGGCTAAATGGTGGTCACCGTTGTCGCGCGCTGACTGGCAGGAAATAAAACCGTCAAGGAGAACTATCGTTTCCTCAGACTGACAAGTCCCCTTCACGAGCGACTTGTCTCCCGCAGTACAGAGGAAACGGAGGCCAGCACTGCTCCCAGGAAGGAGTCGGCATTTCAATTCAAAGAGCTGCTTCCAGGAGGTCATTCAGGGCATTACAGATGCACATAGGCTGGGCTTTTTAAGATGCCAGGACACCAATTAGCTCCTCTCCGATACATCGTTGCAATCAGCAAACACTTCCTACATCAGGTGGCACAGCAAATCGAAGAAGTGAAACCAGAATATGCAGAGGAAAACATCAGTGTCTGCAACTAGGAAAATAGGTAACAATTTGAATAATTCCTTTCCAGAAACACATTTGTGCATTTCTGCCTTTTTAATAGTTTCTCCTCCTGTAACACTAATCACTGACTTCCAAACAACCTGTTCGTAGTGAGAAGACGGGAGTAGCGCGAATCCCTCCGTGAAAAGGGCTTCTGGGGGAAATCGTCTAACAGGCGCTGTCTCTGACAGCACAGATGGCTTGACTGTAGCAGAGAGTGGTAATCAGACACCAAGGAACCGGGTGATACTGACTGAATACAGTTATCACGTCCTGTAAAACACTGCAGCTCTTGGGAAGAGGGGAGAAGAAAAGAAAAATCTTAAAATAAAAATGCTGCCTTGGAAAGAAATATTCTGCCCCGAAACCCTTCCGCACAACACAGCCACAGACTGCAGCCTGCGAGAGTGATTCGCACAGAGCCCTGCCAGGCGCACTGGGAGAGCGGCTGCAGTGTAATCACCCACAACATAACTAGTCTAGCACGATAGGCCTTTAACAAATACATTTCCTCTTTAAGAGAAGTGGATTGAGTGGCTCAAATCGATGTGCTCCTGAAACACACCCAGCTTCCACTGTAAAAACACTCCCCCTGCATCGCCCTCCACTAGAGCTGCGTGCCACTGACCTGCTGGGATCCTGAAACACCTGCCCGTGCCAAAACCCAATTAAGGAGCTATTTTTTCCATATAAAAAAGGGTAATTTTGATGGAACGCAAAAGTATGGGAGTATTACAGAAGTGTGGGAGGAGCGTAACCAGGGATTAGGAGCGGGCAAGCTTTTTTAACTATTCTGCTCCAGCTCCCCTCCACATTACAATTAATTACATAATTGAAATTTTTCCACCTGCACTAAATCCATCAAATGCTTGAATGAAGAATGAAAAAGAAATGAAAATCAAACATAAAATAGTGCAATATTTTTTAAGAAACACATTTCCAAATTGCTCAAGGAATGTGTTTAAGGGTACCATCATCGCTACTATAACTAACACCACTGTAATCTCCTTCAGAATAAATCTCTGTGCCTAAAACATCTCTCTTTCAATTTGTCTCTCCAGAGCATAATCTTTAATCTTCCCGGAATAAGAACTAGACCACCAAGATCGCTAAGAAACAACGATCTGACAATAAATTAAATCAAATTTCTGCACAAAGAAAATCCTGCGAAAACGTGGTGACTGTCTGTGAGACAGAGTCGTCTAAGAGAACGGCACCATGACAGTTCACAGATGCCACCAAAGGAAATAATGCAACATCTAGCTGATACAAATGTTAATTATTTAATTGTTAATTTGTAATCTCAAAATTCCTCTTTCAATTGAGGCATTTGGCATGACTCTTATTTATTAAGTTGGAGTATGCAAACTTTTACTTGCTCCAGCTCTGGGCAAAAACCTGCTGCTCGGCTCTGCAAAGCCCTGAGTGTAATTGAAGGGAATGTATTTCATTTCACCCCCCAAAAAAATAATCCAAACATGACCATAAAGAAAGAGGAGGACGAGTTCTCTATAGGCTGCCAAATTCAAACACCGGACCACATTCCTGTCGAGCCCGTGAAGGGAACTATACGGAGCAGAATTCCAAAGGTCTAAGAACAGCCTTGGCAAGATGCGTTCTCCTCAAGATATAATCCAAATACATATATAAATATCTTAGAAAAAAGAAGGGGAAAATTCTCTGAGAAAGAATTCCAGTGGGCTTACACCTATAAACCTGCCTTTTAACTGTGAATTTATTTAGGTCTACCCTTCATTGAATGCTTAGGAAGCTGCCCTTCACGGTCTGTGGACTCACTGCGCTCAGAATGTGCAGATTCCTGAGCAGTTTTATGGAGATAAGATACTCATCTAATAGGGGACGGGAAAGACAAACACAAAACACAGCGATACAGCAGAGCAGGGGGCACACAGCACTCCCACAGGGCAGCGCTCCCAAGACAGGCTCTCCACACAGCACAACGGTGTGAAGTGAGCTGCTGCACTTGTGTCAATGCATTTCAAAGTGAAAGTATTGACCTCCCAGCCACTCCCATTGTTTTACTGTAAAGAGCTCTGGTGATGTATTGCACTGTATGGAACCTTTAAACTCCAGCTAATTTCACCATACGCAGTAGACAGCAAAACGTTTGAATGTATATGTTGTGGCATGGGTGCTAAGAGGACAACAAAATGGCAGAGGGACCAGCACTACACCTCCCACAATCCCTTGGAGGATGAGAGGGCATGTGGGAGCATCTGATCTGCAGAGCAGCCAGGATGAGGCCAGGTCCTGCACAAAAGCAGGAAACAGACACACCTCTGTTGTGGGGGGCGTAGGAGCTGGAAGGTGTGCAGGAGAAAGTACCAGCAGCTCACAGCAGGCTGCGTAGAGAGGGAGGTTCTGACTTAGATTACCGCCACCTCTATTTACCAAGTTTCCAATCAATGACCCAATTACACAGCTGTCAACACTCAGCCTGTACTTTACTACATTATGATCTGAGCTTGAATCACACCCTGGACTGTACTCCCTCCATCGACAACCCCTTTATCGCACTGATCACATTCATAAGCTACAGATGTCGTCATGGCCGTTTTACTCTGAATTGATTTGTTTTGTTGTGATAGTTGTTTAATTTAACAGCTGTACAATTTGCCAGCCACACGCTTGAAGGGTTACAATTGGACTGAATAATCCATCAGCCACAACAAGGCTCGAAATACAATATTTGTTTCAAATTAAATAAATAAATAAAAGGAAAACCCATGGAAATTTAGTTTGACATTTAAATTCATGTCGGTTCCCTGGCACGAATGCTTTCAATAGCCCAGAGCGACACAAACAACACAGGCCACCCTACAAGGCCACAGGAAGGCTGTGCTTTTGGAGAATGAACATACACTGGAGAAAACCGCAGACCATCAACAAGATGGGTAGAAAGACACGAACCTCAGAAGACACCTGGACGAGCTCCCAGGGATAATGGCACAAGAAAGCTGCGTCTCTGTGAGAGAGGAGTCCTCTCGCTATGCCAAAGCCCTATAAAGCCAACACATCCATCCCAAAATAACTCAGCCTATGGCAGAAAAAAACAAGCAAAACAAAAGAGTTCCTTGCTCCTGAAGCTGCAGAGACCCACCTAACAACAGAGCTCTCTCCCAGCCCCAGTGCGGTCACTCCCAGCAGCCCCGGCCATACAACAATGGCATCTCTCATGCCGTGACGGACACACCATGCAATAAGGGCACCTGCTTGCCATTCTGCTTCACACAGGCATGAAAGCCTCTGCCGATTGCATCATCCTTTAACACCCACAGCGAGAGACAGACTGAAAGCACATTTTCAAACTATCAGAATCAAGGCACCGCAGCCAAATGTGCTGCCACAGGAGCCGGTGACAAGACATCTGACTATCGCAGTTTAATTTAAAACTTTATGTCAAAATGCATTATTATTATTATTATTATTATTATTATTATTATCTTTCTGTTCTGGGAGCCATTGAGGGAGGTAGCCCAGCTGGTGAAAAGCACACAATACCACTTGTAATGTGAAACCTAAGCATTACGGCTATTCATAAACACAAAAGAAAAACAAAACCAGTCTAACGTGGTTCTTATAAAGCACCTCCAAAGAAAGCAATTTGCTTTTCTGGCTTGATGATAACATGTCTCACCCACCGCTCAGACCCTCATATTAGTCCCCATCTCACACTGTACAGCTGGGAATATTTCACAGGCTGCCCCTGACCAACAAAGGGGAGCTAATAGTTAAGGCTTAGTTATTCGTAAAGCACTTCTTTTTCTAAAAAATAAAAAAGTAAAACGGGAGGTTAAATGTCAACCTCTACCCAATTTATGAGGTTCAATAATGCTGTTGGCCGTGTTGTTCTGATCAATAGCACCTAACCTCTTCCCAGATCTGTGCTGGTTGAATTCCAAATTTCTGAAGACCTTGACATTAGGCGGGGGAAACGGCTAACACTGCACGATGATGGAGACTGGGGTTGGGGGGGGCGTTGAAGAGCACTTAAAACTTCCCACAAAAGTCACACAGGTCAGAATGTTCATGTCACATCTATATACTAAAGCTCTGACATGTGCAAGCACTCTCACTCTGAACAAGAACACAAGAAATGTGCAACAGCTGGTATTGTTTCAGTTTCAGTCCCCCACACCCCTACACTCTCTCACACACACACACACACCTCTTCTCTTCTTTTTCACCGAACCATACACTGTGCTTCTCCTCTCCTCCAGTTAATCAGTAACCTGCTTTATGGCTGCAGTGAACTTCGGACTACAGAAATCAATTGGGCTGCTCTGAACCTGAAAGCAGGAGTCTGGACTGGCACAATATTGCCTTTCACAAATTCTTAACATCAGAGGGGATTTTTTATTTTATTTTAAGCCATTCTCTGCTAACCTCACACACGTTAAATTAAAATGTGTTGCATAAACGAATCCATATAGGGCTGTTAGAGCATGCACTGTGTGTTTATTTGCACTGTTATTGTGTTTGTGGGCTGATTTTCCGAAACAAGCGGCGCTGTTGATGTTCTGGTGCAGCAGATGAACGCAGCAGCGCAAACCTCCTATTGTCTGCTGATCCAAACACAGGCGGAGGGCCAAATCAAACCAACCATCCCAATGCTGGGATACCGGGCAGCGTGCCATGACGTCATAGCGAGGTATCGGCTACATTAGGGTTCTATCACATGGAGCTTCACAGCCGGTAACTGCTTGAAAGGGAAAGTGGTAAATCTTTCGCTTGATAAGGTAAAAAGCTAAAAGCTGGAGGCCGCGTTTTTAAGTCCCCAAATCCCCCCTGTGTCTGCTGACGGCACCTCCCTTTCATGTGCCGAGTGGAGCTCATTTGCGGCGCACTACATCTCCAGGTAGACTAATTAACTAATTTCTCCGATTAACCTAAAGCACACTGAATCCACCTCACAAGGGTGCCTGCTGTTAAAGGATATTGCCACACTTACTCCGTATAACAGCTTTAAACATTTAAACCATTATAGGAAGGCATCACCTTAAAGCACCTGTATACTCCTTTGTCTCCTAAATAAATAGATTTGGACGGCACCCGAGACAACGGCAATTCTGCAGTAAATTGCTTTTGGGGGCAGGTTTCTCATTTTAAGGTATTTCTGAAACCCATAAAGTAGGCACTGTCATTTACTATAATACAAAGAAAATGTAAAGAAAAGTTGCCGAAAAGTATGGAAATATTAAAGGGCCGATTAACTGATACTCTTTATATAAATCAGTGTCAGAAAACATAAAACAGAGACACCTGACTCAAACAAATGCAAGTAAATGAGTACATAAATATCTGAAACCCATAAATGCACTGTTAAAAAGTCCCAGTCTCCACCGTTGTGCCACTTTGATGCGGCTCCCTGTGAGACTGGTCCGGGCGGCCTGTCACACACAATCCGCCGCCGGCTGCTCAATCACAGGGCCGTCACTCCTAATGCAACGCGCTTGTCACCGGCTTGTCAGAGGACCTTCACTCCTAATGCACCGCAGCCTGTCAGCCGCAGTGCATCTCACTATCCATATTTTACAACTTCACTAATAATAGCTTGGATGCCCTGTGCTGGCTGTGAGAGTCGGGGTTGTAATGCCATCGTTTTGCCCGCCGACACACTTGCGCCAAATTGCAGCTTCAGCCCCAAAACAATCTCTTAATTCGACAATTAAAAAAAAAAAGAAGAAAGAAAGAAAAAAAGCAGCTGAATCAATACTATCCATTAGCACTCGTGTTCAATGTAACACCTGTGGAGCACTATACCTGCCCAATCCACTCACCACACACAGCACAGAGACACTCACAAGACTGAGCTAAATATGGATCTGAATCCGATCAACAGAGCTCGGTGCACCATACACTGTAGCAACTGAATATATTTTCAGATACGTTGAATAATCCGCGGGTAACTACTATATTATTTCCATTCAGCCGATTAATACCATCTCCCGTATAATCTTTCCCCCTCACCGCCCCCCACATAATTAAAGCAAGATCGTCTGGTGAGGCGCGTCTCTGTGCCATCTGTGATTCTTGCCTTTGACCTGAAGACCCTGTCTGTCTGCGGGAGCCCGCTGGGACGTATTAGCATTGGCATTAGACCTGGTCAATCCATCATTTCACTGCGAATCCCCGTTTATCGCCAGCAACATGCGGATCACATGCATGTTTGATACGGGATTAGGGTGCCGGCACAAACAGAAAGGGCCGGCCGCGGCTGAACAGGTTCAATCGGCTGTTATAATATAGGGCAGCGCAGCACAACAACTGGACGCTGAGATTAACTTTCACTTTCAGACAATAACTACACAGGCAAGCCTGCCCGCAAATAATATCTAATACCAGGTTTCACAAACACAGTTATCTGAACAAATGTGTGAATTATATAGAATGTCTATATTTTGATATATAGACACACACACTTTCCTAGTCATATGTCTTACGCCTGGGTTTATACTTTATACAATTCATTTGAATGAAAATGTGTGTATGTAGGAAAAGGACGATATAAAATAATATTAGCAACACATGAGCAGCTGCGTTTTACCTTTACAATAACTCCATGCAGACTTTACTACAATGACATCTGAAAGCCTACAGTCGACCTGTTCCTGTGAACACAAAGGGCCACAGGACTGGCGGTGTCCACGGGCGGGCTTTGCTCTTACCTTGAGCCGCCGCTTTCCACACGTGGGTATGAAACACGAACAGCGCCCACCAACTCCACGGTCTCCACGCAAACTTTCTCCTGCCGCGGTCGCTGCTACAGCGCCTTCGGTGCCCGCTGGTGCCCAGAGCCATGCCGGGCAGACTCTCTATTCCTCCGCCGCTCCCTGGGCTGCGCTTTCGGTGCCCGCTGGAGCCCACACCCACACCGAGCAGGCTCTCTATCCCCCCACCGCTCGCTCGGTGCCCGCTGGTGCCCAGATCCACGCCGGGCAGGCTCTCTATCCCCCCACCGCTCGCTCGGTGCCCGCTGGTGCCCAGATCCACGCCGGGCAGGCTCTCCATCCCCCCAGTTCTTTGGTTACACAATGCCTTGCAATTCTTGTCCGCATCGCAGCTTTTCCTGCTATCTAGGCAGCGCAGCCCCCCGGCCGCGGGTGGCATGGTGAGTGGGGTAAACACGCGTGCTGCCTTTTTAACACCCATGTCCTGATGCCTGTTGCTCCTCTCTTTAAAACAAGCGGCGGTTGGAACCCTGTTCTCGGCCGCCGCTGGCCGATCCCGCCAGGCAGCTGCAAGTGGTTCCCGGCGGTGACTCGATCCACGATCCGATGGCTTGTCCCTGCCGTGCGAGACGCCGGTCATCGTGGAGCCCGAGCCGTCAGCCGAGCGCTGGTCCAACTTGTCCTGGTGTGCTGGTCCTGTGCCAGCTGCAGCGCCCGTGTCCGTCTGGAGACACAACACAGCGCCAACGTGTTGCCGCTCCTGCTCGCCCGACAGGCTGCCTCTCACTTCGCAGAGGAAACTCATTGTCCGTGTCAAGGATCCCGCAAACAGCGCGCCGGTTAATACATCTGTAAGTGTGGGGTTTGAACTTATCCGCTTAACGCGATCTGCTATCAGCCCGCGCTTGCTGTTGATGTCTCCGAGGCTGTCTAGTCGTAGTGGCGCATTTTGAAGTCTCATCAGCATCAAGTCCTGACAATCAAACACTTAAACTGTATCCATTATCAGCCCTTTCGGTTCGCCCATTCTCTGCGTATTGATCACTAAATGACTCACAGCTTGCCTGCAATGCCTTTTCTCAAACCTCCACCAGTCAGGACTTCCAATTTGTATCACTGCGGGCACTTGTTTTCTCCAGTAATCAAATTATAATTCAGAGCATTGCGAGCCAAGAGTTTCTCTTTGCTGCTGCTTGTTTTTGTTTGTTTTGCGGATTTACATCCAGCGCGACCAACTGTATCCGACCGGTGCGGAGAACAACAGCAGTGTGTTTCGGCGGCACAGTCCAGGCTATTGCAGCTGAAAACAACAGGTTCACAAAAAGCGAAAGAGAGAAAGAGCTCGATTGTTCAGCTCAACACGTTTCCCCTGAATGGACGCGATCTTCTCCCAGAACAAGAAAGAGTTGCCTCTCAGGTGGGAACAATGACCCTGCAAGACAAGAGAAGCACGGCACAGATGAATTGCGATGCAGGGAGACGGAGCACAAACACAACCTGCAGCATCAGACCCATCAGCCTCGCCTGACACTTCACTTACAGACGTATGCATATTTATATTCAAATATAAAACACACTGTGCGAATACAATTGAGGATACAAAAGTAACACACACAAGCAGCTGGCTCCGCGTTGATTATTACGCCTTGCTACACTAACTGTTAAGTTTTGCAACTACCCAGAACAGTTTGTAATGCCGCCTCTGGTCCGCAGCGCAACACAAATCATATCTGCTCAACACAACACCTGCGCACCGCGGCCAGCAGCCTCCAGAGCAGCGCAGCGAGCCGCCCGGGCGCAGTTTCCCACAGCAGAGCACACTTACGCAGGGCTGTGTACCACACTCGTACACACACATACACGGGCAGCTACGCTTTGCCGGAGCAGCGACTCCTCGGCAGCCGGAGAAACAGGCCACTTCCATTCATAACTCAGCCGCTCCGCCCGCCCCGCCGCCATTGGCCGCCGCTCCGGCCCGGCCCGCCCGCGGTGTTGTGCTTGTGCACATGTGTGGGCGGGGCTCCTGCAGAGTGTGTGTGTGACTGTGTATCTCTGTGTCTGTGTGTCTGTGTGCTGTGTGTCTCTGTGTGTTTGTGCGTGTGCGTGCGTGTGTGTGTGTGTGTCTCTGTGTGTCTGTGTCTGCGTGTCTATGTGTGTCTGTGTGTTTGTGCGTGTGCGTCTCTGTGTGTCTGTGTCTGCGTGTCTATGTGTGTCTGTGTGTTTGTGCGTGTGTGTCTCTGTGTGTCTGTGTCTGCGTGTCTATGTGTGTCTGTGTGTTTGTGCGTGTGTGTCTCTGTGTGTCTGTGTCTGCGTGTCTATGTGTGTCTGTGTGTTTGTGCGTGTGCGTGTGTGTGCGTGTGTGTCTATGTGTGTCTGTGTGTTTGTGCGTGTGCGTGTGTGTGCCCCGGACACAACCCCTTTCACAGTGGCCCGAGAGACGAGGCCTCCTCTCAGTAATATCCCACGTCAGGGCGATGGTGGTCTGGGTCTAGTGAAGCGTCACGCAAATGTCACGCAGGGCCAACAAGTATTATAACGCTAAACACACATTACGAAAAAGTGTCGTACCAGACTAAAAAGGTGCTGTGTGGCACAAGAACGCGTGAAAGGAGACACACACAAATCAGTCATTCTTACACAGTTAAGAGTGCCAGCGCAATTAGGATATACATGATTATTATTTACACATACAAGTCATTATTTACTGTCTAGCTTTCCCTGGCAAGAAGCTTCTTTGTGTTTACTGCATGATCTTCCTACAATAATCATACCCTCCTGAAATAATACTCATAATCATCATAATATAGCTTAGTCATAATAATGACTCGAATGTAAAGTATGTGAAGATGTTTTCTAAGCATGTGTTGGTATGTTTTGCATTTCATATTATTGGATTTGTATTATGTTTATGGAAGTATGAAGGTTTATATCAGTTTGTAATCGTAGCTGTAGAATGTAACATGGTAATTCATATGGTAAAGTATGCTGTAGTGTGGTCAAAACAAAGGCAAAATAATGGTATAATCATGGAAACAACATGGTAAAGGCTTGGTAGAATGTCGTAAAATCATGATAAAGATGTGGTAAATCCATAGCAAGAATATAGAAAAATCATGGAAATGTTCAGTGCATCATGGTAAAAACATGGCCAAATATGATAAAGTGTGGCGTGGTGTGACATGGTAAACGCGAACACACACAGACCATTTGGGCCCAAGACTGCTCTCTTGTGCGCTACGACTCGGGCCGCGGTTCAGAGCTCGTTAGAGTCACTCACCACTCACCTGCACTTCTCTGTCCGTTTGTCTCTTCCATGTCTCCCTTCCTCTGTATCCTAACCATGTCACCCACATCACTGTGAAATCATTACACTGTACAATAAACACATTTGCGACCATTCATTGTGTGTCGTTGCAATTTGATTTCAACACACTACACTTTACTGTGATTTACCACAGTACACCACAGTATACTTCACTGTGATTTACCACAGTACACCACACTACACTTTACTGTGATTTACCACAGTACACCACACTATACTTTACTGTGATTTACCACAGTACACCACACTACACTTTACTGTGATTTACCACAGTACACCATGCTACACTTTATTGTGATTTACCACAGTACACCACAGTATACTTTATTGTGATTTACCACAGTACACCACACTATACTTTACTGTGATTTACCACAGTACACCACACTGCACTTTACTGATTTACCACAGTACACCACACTACATTTGACTGTGATTTACCACACTACACATTACTGTGATTTACCACAGTACAACACACTGCACTCCAATAAAGACACACAACCCGCCATTTCTGAGGGAAACCGTGTGTGATATTTTTGTGTGAAGCACTCAGCCACTCAGGCTGTCTAAACAGATTTGCCGGGGCCCCACACATTATTATTAGTAGTATTCGTATGAGAATTAATATCGTAATGATAACAGGGAATGAAACAATATGGCCGCGGTGGGGGCCCCGGGATGAGCACCACTTACCGGCGGGAGAGACAGACAGTGTCGGCTAACCGGAGAGGACAAGCATCTGCTCCAGCGGCTGTACATTCTCACTTCTGATTGGCTATCTCTCTGAGTCATTCCTGATTGGTCATTGAACATATAATTCACTGCTGATTGGCTATTGAACACGTGTTTAACTACTGATTGGCTATTGAACTGTGGTTCACTGCTGATTGGCTATTGAACGTGTGGTTCACTGCTGATTGGTCGTCGACCGTACAACGAAACAACGTGCTGCGATGAACGGTATTTAGGGCATCCATTATTGTCTTCAATGGGATTTTTTTTTTCGATATCCGAACGGATAATCATTATTAATAGTATATTAATTGAACTAGATATATTGTAGACTTTATTACAATGTACTGTATTGTACTGTACTACACTATAACATTGAAACTACAACCCTAGGCAATTATTTCTCAGGAAATGTGTATGTTTCTGTTATTATTATTTATTTGACGTGTGTTAGTGTTTTTATTATTTATTTGTTGTGTGTCTTATTATTATTTATTTTATGTGTGTGTTAGTGTCATTATTTATTTGTTGTTTGTGTTAGTGTTATTATTTATTTGACATGTGTGTTAGTGTTATTATTAGATTTTTTTTGTGTGTATATAGAGCTCTCCCACTATCTGCTCTGTGACTTTGAGGAGATCCCATATCTGACCAGAGCGCTTAAACTATACATCACTGTCATAGCTATCAAAAGTGTTGCAGCCTCATCCTTCACTCATATAGTATATGAGCTTATTCTGCCACTACGCCACTGGACTGTGTGTGTGCGTGCCAGTGTCACTGTTTGTCAGTCAGTGTGTGTATGTGTGTGTGTGCACAGACATTCTCAGACCTCCTCCTCAGAATACAATCAGCGCAGAAGCCGAGAACAGGATTCCGTCCCTATTACTTTCGCTCTCCAGTCACGATTGTCATTGTGTAATCCGCTGCAAAAGGCCAAGTGAAGGATGTGCATTAGGCTTCTTTATAGGGAAGCATTACTTCACAAAGGCTGATGTGTTGTGTGTGTTTGTAATTGGATCTAAATGGACACAGGACCCTCTGAAGTGTATTCCAGACCCAAACTAAGAGCCGCAGAACAGGACATTCACATGGTGTGGATCATTAAATGCCACATTAAGATTAAATATTACTTAGGGGTGACCTTAATTTTTACAGCACCTGTCAATTCTCTAAATCAAATGCCTGCAAGTGTCATCTAGGAAAGAAATGGTCTTTGGTATGAGGTCATCGATATCCTGATCTCAGCTGCTCACAGAGGTGCCAATCACAGGTCTGGCAGTCCAGACTCAGAGTCCAGTGGGCAGCATTGATTAGCAGATCAGGAATTGTGTTCGGTGCAGTTCAGTTTGTTTCCGTGCTTTAGTTAATTGTTTCTAAAAGGGAAGTTCAGATTTAAAATATGTCAATCTTATTAAATTAATAATTATTTTCGAAGCAGAAATACGTGAAGGAAATCACTGAGTGTCCAGTGTGTGCGTTTGTGCTCTGCTGTGCAGCGCTGCCTGCCTCTACTCCTCTGTATTTGATCCTACATATTACACTGGTGGAGGAATGTTGTATTTTTCCTTTCAATTAAAGTACTTACAAGTGGGCTGATCATCTCACAGTCCCAGTCCTGAATACGTCTCAATGCAGGGAGGGCACTAAACTTTTCAAAAGAAGTCTGATATGCGCTTGAACTGGGGAAATACAGAAAAAGTCTTTATATCTGAGACATTAACTCGCTTTCATTATTACTGTCTATCCATGCAAATTCAAACTTTAATTTAAATTAAATATATAATTAAAATAACTACATTCCAAAACCAATTTGGTTTTCAATTATAACTGGAACCAAAACTGAACAATTAATTTACTGCCCAATGCAGTACATCCCTGCAGAATCCACACTGTAGTTTCCCACCATCACAACCTCCTCTGCAGATCCGTCCTGTTCTGGGTCTGTGTTTAATGATCCTTTCAGAGGTTCCCGTTCCCATTGTTTCTGCCATTGCTCAGCACCTGGATGACAGCTGTGTGAAGTGACCAGAGCCAGAGCCACACAAACATCTACAGTGCAGTATAGCGGTGATCACAATCATACGCATGAGTATAAAGTTGTGTGTAGCCCTGGAAATGCACAGAGACAGACATGTAGCCCCATGGCCCGTCAGGCGTCTCTGATCATTAAAAAGTGCCATAAATCAGCCTGGTGTTTGCAGGGGTCACTGCTGGATCCTCGGGTTACACTTGAAAGCCAAGGCCAGACAGTTTTAGGCAGCAGATGAGATCTTATCTTTTATTTAACTAATGGCCCCTGACATCAACACCCGTAAATTACTTTTGACCACTTACTGACCGTGTTGTCATGGGATGTGTGATAGTGATGTTCAGTGTTGCGGGGGGTGCGGGGCAATGTGCGTGTGTGTACTATGAGGTGTGTGTGTGTGGGGGTTTTCTTTTCTATTGATTATTTATTTTTTTGGTTTAGTTTATCTAGCTCTTTCTTCACTTATTAGTTGTGTTGTTTTCACTATGATTGTAACTTTATATTTTCTGTATGTTACTTTCTTCTGCTTTCGTTGAGCACGGTTGTATTCACTGTGCACATTCCACACTGTGGCATTCGCACATCTCAGCACGCCTCTCCTCATTGCATGATCTCCTCCTGCGCAATCAGCCAGACACTCTTCAATCAATCACCTCCCTGCTCCGGACCATGAACTTGGCATTAAAGGTAGCCAGTCTGCATTTTCAGGTCAGAGCCAGGAATAGAGCAGGCAGGAGGATGGGGGCCTGGCAGCAAAGCTGTAGTGTGTAGGATCAGTAGGGTGACTGATAAGGATGAAGTGCATCTAAGTTGAGTATTCAGAGTGATCTCAAACTTATCAGGAATGCATTGAGTGGCGTCTGTGGGCTGCCGGGTCAGAGTCTTGCCCTGTTCACCTGTGAAAAATAACTTCACCACAGGAGAGTTGGCGTTTTGGAGACTGCCGCTGTCTGTCTTATCCTACAGGGTCGATGGAGGAGGGCGCTGGTGGCGAGACCGGGACGTCGTGCCTGCGGGAGGGAGACAGGAGTCGGGACGTACATTAAGTTCAGCTAGCGTTGCACGGTTCTACTCGCACAGCTCGATCTGTGTAGCGGTCCCTCTGAGCCTCTTTCTCCTTTTTCTTTGTTCTTGTATAGAGTTCCCCATGTAATAAAGGCAGTTTAAAAAAAGGGGGGGTTGTACCCCACCCCACCCCACCCCACCCCTCCCCTCCCCACCCCTCCCCTCCCCACCCCTCTTGGATTGTTAACTGTGTGATAAATTGTTTTGCAACTGCTACTGGTTTGTGCTGTGTATCTGGGTTCCTCTGCCAGACCTGTGTGGCAAGAGGGGTTGAGTGAGCCTCTCCCTCGCTTTAAAGTAAACGGGGTGGTGTAGTTGTGGTTGTCTCACTGCAAGTGCCACACTAGTCCTATATACAGACGTGCTCAAATTTGTTGGTAACCTTACAGCTCATTGAAATAATGCTTCATTTCCTCCTGAAAAGTGATTAAAAGCTATTGCATCATGTATACTTGCATGCCTTTGGTGTGTCATAGAATAAAGCAAAAAAAGCTGTGAAAAGAGATTTAATTATTGCTCATTCTACAAAGATATTCTGAAGTGGCCTGGACACATTTGTTGTTACCCCTTAGACAAGATAATAAATAATTGGATTATAGTGATATTCCAAATGAATTAGTTTCTTTAATTAGTGTCACATATCTCCAATCTTATAATCAGTCATTCAGCCTATTTAAATGGAGGAAAGTAGTCACTGTGCCATTTGGTATCATTGTGTGCACCACACTGAACATGGACCAGAGAAAGCAAAGGAGAGAGTTGTCTGAGGAGATCAGAAAGAAAATAATAGACAGGTATGATAAAGGTAAAGGCTACAAGACCATTTCCAAGCAGCTTGATGTTCATGAGACAACAGTTGCAACTTTAAGAAGTTCAAGGTCCATGGAACTGTAGCCAACCTCCCTGGGTGCGGCCACAAGAGGAAAACAGACCCCAGATTGATCAGAAGGACAGTGCGAATGGCAGAAAAATAACCAAGGATAACTGCCAAAGAGATTCAAGCTGAACTCCAAGGTGAAGGTACGTCAGTTTATGATCACACCATCCATTGCTTTTTGAGTGGAAGTGGCCTCCATTGAAGAAGACCCAGGAGGACTCCACTTTTGAAAGAAAAACAAAAAGCTAAAATGCAATTTGACAAGCCACCATCCTTCTGGGACAGATGAGTCAAAACTGGAGCTTGTTGGCAAGACACATCGGCTCTATGTTTGCAGATGAAGAAATGAAGCTTTCAAAGAAAAGAACACCATGCCTACAGTGAAACATGGAGGAGGCTCGGTTATGTTTTGGGGCTGCTTTGCTGCGCCTGGCACAGGCCTGTCCCATTCTCTTGGTGTCCCACACATGCACTTGCCCACTTGTCCAGAACACGAGCCAGTTGAGTGTCTATGTGACTGAAGCTCCTGCCATCCGTTCCCCAATGATGACCCCTCTTTCAAAGTCACTTAGATCCTTTCCTCTTGCCATCTTGATCCAAAATCGAGGTCAACTGGGCCTGCTCAGCACTTTTATACATGCCAAAGAGCATGATTTAATTGCTTAATTGTATCATGCTGTACACCTGTTTGGAGGCATCTGCATTTGTTTGTTCCTCCACTCATTTATTCAGGTTTTTCTTAAAATTTGTCACCTGTCTGTATATACAGTACTGTGCAAAGTGATTGAACTGAAGAAAAATCTACATCAAATCCATATTTGGTGTGACCACCCTTTGCCTTCAAAACAGCATCAGTTCTTCTACACTACAATTTTTGAAGGAACTCGGCAGGTAGGTTGGCCCAGACATCTTGGAGAACTAACCACAGTTCTTCTGTGGATTTATTCAACCTCAGTTGCTTCTCTCTCTTCATAATCCCAGACAGACTCGATGACGTTGAGATCAGGGCTCTGTGGGGGCCATACCATCACTTCCAGGACTCCTTGTTCTTCTTCACACTGAAGATAGTTCTTAATTACTTTCGCTGTATGTTTGAGGTCGTTGTCATGCTGCAGAATAAATTTGGGGCCAATCAGATGCCTCCCTGATGGTATTGCATGATGGATAAGTATCTGCCTGTACTTCTCAGCATTGAGGAGACCATTTATTCTGACCAAATCCCCAACTCCATTTGCAGAAATGCAGCCCCAAACTTGCAAGGAACCTCCACCATGCTTCACTGTTGCCTGCAGACACTCATTTGTGTACCGCTCTCCAGCCCTTCGGAGAACAAACTGCTACAGCCACATATTTCACATTTTGACTCATCAGTCCAGAGTACCTGCTGCCATTTTCCTGCGTTTTCGTGCATAGTTGAGTCGCTTGGCCTTGTTGCCATGTCGGAGGTATGGCTTTTTGGCCTCAAGTCTTCCATGAAGGCCACTTCTGACCAGGCTTCTCCGGACAGTAGATGGGTGTACCAGGGTCCCACTGTTCTCTGCCACTGCTGGACATCTTCCGATTGCGAAGGGAAGTTAGCATGATGTGTCTTTCATCTGCTGCAGTAAGTTTCCTTGGTCGACCACTGCGTCTACGATCCTCAACGTTGCCCGTTTCTTTGTGCTTCTTCAAAAGAGCTTGGACGGCACATCTGGTGTCTTGTTGCTGTGCTCAGTCTTGCCATGGTGTATGACTTTTGACAGTAAACTGTCTTCAGCAACGTCACCTTGTTAGCTGAGTTTGGCTGATCCTCACCCAGTTTTATTCCTCCTACACAGCTGTTTCTGTTTCAGTTAATGATTGTGTTTCAACCTACATATTGAATTGATGATCATTAGCACCTGTTTGGTATAATTGTTTAAGGCAAAGAGTGGTCACATCAAATATGGATTTGATGTAGATTTTTCTTCTGTTCACTCACTTTGCATTTATTTAATTGATAAATATAATCTATTTACATGTCTATTTTTGAAAACATTCTTACTTTACAGCATTTTTTCACACCTGCCTAAAACTTTTACATAGTACTATATTTCCCGCAACAATGCAGTTAAATCACCAGCCTGTGTTAATTTCTGGGGGAAACCCTGATATATATATATATATATATATATATATATATATATATATATATATATATAGTATTAATTGTATTCATAAATGTATACAATCCTATAAATATATTGTAGAATGTTTTCCCTTATTTCACACACAGACTGTACAGGACTGTCTGAAGAGGCTTCTCCCGGTGTGCCAGTATACACTACCATGGCTTCGTGAGGCAGGTACATTAGTATTGTTTTCTTATTTACAGTAAACCAACGTTGGGGATGCTGCACGCTGCACTTATCACTGCAGGTGTGACTGGCGTCTGTCGAGCCTTCAGCGGCAGGCTGGGAAACCATGCTGTATGGGATCTGGGGATCTGAAAATAACAAAGTGCACTTACAGTACAACAAGCCAGATAGAAGTAGTCATTAAACACTACTTTCAGTTTACTGCATATTGTGACAAGCTGCCCGTGATTGACTTTTGTCTTATTAGGGAAGTGGAATCCTGTTTATGTGCAAAGTAAGTTTAAAGCGTGCTGATTAAACTGCTGGCAGTTTGAGCCGTGTGCAGGAGAGGGAGTGAGGGTGAGGAGGCGACAGGAGGCCCACAGTATGCGTACACCTATTCATGCACGATAGTGTTTGTAATATGAAATGCATAATGCAAACTCTTTTATTGCTTGCCAGTAACGGACATTTTCTTCCTTTTCCGTTGCCTTTTTGTAGTCTATTGCCAACTGAAAGAGACTCAGCACCACCTTATGTCTTTAAATGTCCATATTTAAGAATCAGAAACCACTGACGCCAAAGGGGTTTAACTAGGTGTGGCATTAGCAGTCAAGACTATTCCAGTCGGTGCTGAATCTGAGCCGTAGACAGATGTGTGAGGTCATGGGTGTGGCGCTGGGCTCCCTGATGTCAACGTGAACACAGGCGGGCCACTGTGTTTCTGCAGATCTCTTCCAGGCTGTCGCACAAGCTGTCCTTCACAGCACTGGGGCCAGGCTCAGCGTATTAAATACAGGAAGTCATGAGGCTTCAGATTTTCATCAGGGTGGAAAGTGACTCTCAACACAAACTGAGGAGACGCAGTAGGTATCCGTACATGTATATTGACATCAGCTGCTCCATTTGCGGCTCAAATGAGAAAGCATTGATAAACGATAACACGGTCCAGCAGCCCTTTTATCATCATATTCACGACCTCGGAGGGCCCGGGGGAAACGCTGAGGTGAAACAATCATTAGTGTAAAGAGCTCAAATTACTCATCACTGATAAAACCATCGCTTCTCATAATCTGGGCTTTTATTAATATATATAGAAGGCATTCGTTTTTAATTAGGTCTATATCAAAGCATGCTTTAGCGCCGCGGTACTGTTTGCCCTTTGTAAAGAGACATAAACCACCTGAACAGATAAGCGCAGGAACTCCGAGTCATTAACATTTATGATGGAAAATGGGGGGGGGGTCCACTGTTTCTGCGGCCCCCTCCGGTTCAGCCAGGCGCAGGAGCCAGTGTTTGTGTTATAAACAACACAAGCGCTTTGTCACAAACTGCCAGCCATGCAGGGTGACTCAGGACGTTCTTCGAGCACATAAGGAGTAATAGAAGAAAACGGCTTAAAATGAAAGTGCAGAATTAGGAGTTTAGGATTTGCAGTCACGACAAGGTCATACAATTGTCTGTGTCTGTGTAATTGCCAGCTCTGCCTTTCAAACCACAAGTGATATCTTTAGATCAGTCTTGCACAGCTCCCAGCCCTGTCTCCCTCTGCCTCGCACACAGCCAGGAACTTTTAACCCCTGAACTGCCACTCACAGGGAACAGACGGCAGAAAGATTCTTGTGGCATAAACAAACATGAGCTAAGCATTGCAATTTCTCACCCTCGCAAGAATTTATTGAATTAACTTCATTGATATATTTGAGTCTTTTAATCTGACCTGTAGAAATAATTGCAAGACTTGGAAAGGTTTACAGGTTTCACTTTTTCTAACAATATTTCTGGAGCCATATTTTACATTTACACACACAGATTGCAGGGGGAATCAAACTCCAATTCCTGGACAAAAATAATGATACCTAATTTAGTGGAGGCTTCAGATCCAGTGCAGGTTCCACAAATACTTGAAAAAAAAAAGTTGGAGGACAAACACAGACAAGTGACAGAGCCTGGTAATGGCCTTCGGCTCTTGAGTAGATGGGAGAAAACTCCCGAAGGCCGACCTGCATGTAGAAAACTGAGGGAAACAAGATGACAGCGTGGCACGTCCCGTCTGCCCACTCCCAACTCTGGCGTTAAACCACATGACGTCACCTTTCTAGTTTAACTGCTGCTGTGAGGTTCTATCTGTCTATCTGTCTACCTATCCATCTATCTGTCTACCTATCGTGTATCTATTTGTATTTTCTTTTTTAAATCTCTCTCCACCTGTGCTGCCTGCCGTACTGAACGCTGGGTATAAGTGTGGAAGTGAACGTGTGCTTTACTCTTCTTTTTCTTTGTCTTTGTGGTTTAAAGTCACTCTATGGGAAGTTATTTGACGGTTGTTTTTTGTTCCTGTGCTCAGCTGTTGTTTTGGTCAGCAGGGCAGCCGTGATGGTCAGATCCAGTTCTCTATCACAGTGTTTCATGTAGTGATGCTGTTCTCTACACTGACCACCATCACAGAGATCATCCTCGGCCACACGGACAGAGCTGCGCTGGTTTGTTTCCTCTGTCTGTTGTGGCCACCAGCCAAGGGGCTCCTGACTTGAACGGAGATCCAGAGTCTTTGCTGTATGAGTTCGATAAATCAATACCCCCCGTTTCTGAGGGAGCAATCTGAGGGCATGGTGTGGAGACCCCATCAGATGAAAAGAGACGTGATCCTCGTAGAGCATCACAAAGGTGTTGTCGTGCTGGAGAAGCAGCAGAGATCACAGGGATGGAGCCAGGCCTGAAGGCAAAGGACGACCCACCCTCCTCTCTCTCCACTAGTCCTCTGCTTCCCCGGCCGCCTGTTCCTGGGAATATAATACTCTATTGCTCTTTTAATTAATGAGGTGTTCCCAGTCTTCTCTTGATGTTCCCAATTCATCACAGGCGTCAGTAAAACAAATTGTCTGAATAAATCAATCCCCCCATTTATTTTTGCAGGTAACTCCTGTGTGGAGGAGAGGAGAGGAGAGAAGAGGAGAGGAGAGGCAGAAGCTGGGAATGTGGTGACAATAGGTCGGGGGGGGGGGGGGATTTAGACCCAGCCTAAGGTTTATTGATCTGTCCTGGAGTTAAGAATCTTTCCAAAACATTTCACCGGATCTGAACGCCTTGAACGTAGAGAAGACTTTTATTTAATCACTTGCTGTGTTTGTGTCAAGAGCAGTAGCCGGGTGGCAGGATGTGCCTGATGGGTTTGTGTGTCACTGTTTCAAAGGGAAGCCCCCCACGCTGCTGCTCTCTGCCCCCGGCCCACTTCACACAGCGTGATCTAGTTTGTTTGTGTTCCCAGAATCAAATACGTCACTCAGATCCACAGAATAGCGAGGCACATAAATGAGGATCACCAAGGCTGGGGGGTTGAACGGTAAGTGTAATGGTGATCTGCCAGAAAAAATACTTGAGCAGAAAATTGTGTTCATGTACTTAGAGCCCCTTGTCGTAAGAAATGGGAAGATTTATTCCCAGGAATCAGTTATATTTCATATTGGAAGGAAAGAGAAACAAAAAAGCCAAAGATAAATGAATGAGTTAAAAAATAGTTCAGTCCTGATTCATCACTGTCCAAATTACCACCCCCACAATCACTGCCCACCGCAGGTTCACTGTACACAGTGGTAATATGGGTAATAGATCAGCGTGATTCAGACCAGGACACTCCCCAGCTCCTTCAGCGGCTCCTCACATCTCCCCACCACAGACCAGATCTTCCAGGCCCATCCGTGCTGAAACACAGAGCAGAAAAACCCATGGGCCGGAGGCTGACACCTTGCAGAATCACATGTTTCCTGTCCGGCGACGTGACCCCGTGGTGCTCCGATCCTCCCTTCCCCTGACACGAATCCCCAGATTAATTAAGGGGGTTAATCGTGCGTTGCATGTACACAGGCAACGCTCATCTAGCAATCATTAACGAACGCCTTTCCAGGGCTGGGAATCAGATTTGCTGTTTAAGGAAGTTACAGCTGGCCCCTGCAGAGAGGAAATAAATGGCAGTAAAACTATAATCATCATCACAAATTAACACAAAGCTTCTCGCAGCCCCATCCACATTAAACATTTCATTAACCCGCCCCCACCCACGCTCCCGCCGGGCCCCCGGCTGATTTTTATTCTGCCTTCGCAGCCCAGGTACAGCCGAGTCTCCCCTGTGCTCTGCCGTTCGAGGATGTTCCTCCCTCTCTGCAATTAGGAGTATATTTTGGGAGGTTCTGTGTTCTTTCTTTTTTCTCTCATCAAGGCCGCCACTGCTGTGATTATTCGGATATTTAAAATCCTGTCAATTACACAAGCTCAGAGACAGAAAAGGCTGCGTTCTGAAGCATGCACACACCATCACTGCAGAAGTACAAAATGCTCCGAACACACAGACACGGCTGCTGCTATTTGGCAGATGTAACACATACAAAAAATACATAACTTCATGTATGACAGTACAGATGTGTTATAGTCAGGAGGAAAATTATCAAATAATTTGTGCTGTAAGCCTCTCAGCCTGCGGCTGCCTTTAAAGTAAATAAAACCCCTTCTGCCAGTACCAGTTAGCAGCTGTACTGTGTATTGAGAGTTATGTGTTTGCTTGCTTTATAAACAGTTTAATCAGATTCCTCTTCATCCTCGCTTTCTGCCCTCTTCTCTCAAGGGGAGGAGAAACAGTGACCAATCGCATTGAGTTACACAGCACTACACAGAGCCTTTATTTCGAGACAGAGAACAAAGCCAGTTTCCAGCTTTAAAGCACAAGTTACTTGTTTATCAGCAGAGCAGAAGCAGAGTTCAGATCCAACTCATCCCTCAACCTTCCTCTCCAGTGTTTACTCAAATGCTACTCTGTTTTTTGAATGTTGGACATTTTTGCGTAGCTGTTGCGACTGCTGGCAATCTTCTGGGCTTGAGCGGTGAGGAAAGGTTTCAATTTAACTTCTCTTTCCTCTTCACCCCCCCAGAGGAACGCACACTGGAGGTGGCCCAGGACTTCAGCTCAGGGCCCGCAGCTTCACACAGCCACCTCATCTGCAGAAAACCTAAAGAAAGCACTTGATAAAAAAGCAGTAGCTATTGACTGCTCTTGTGGTGCTACAGTTCAGATGTTACACAGTTTGGCACCAGAGTTTCTGCGTCTCTACTCTGTTCTCTCCTACACAGTGAACACAAGAACACAATTGACTGTTGAATTGATTTGTTTTCCTCTGATCACAAACCCGCAGGGCTGGTTAGCGTTGGTCGAGTGTGAAGGTCTAGAGGCTCTCGGAAGAATCCAGTCTGGTTTCACAGCTGAGGTGTTAAAAGTTATCAGCAATATTTATCATGCATTAAAACTTTTTTATGCGAGAAACAGGATCGGCCACATCAGTCCTGCCATGTCTACTAACGTCTCAAAACTGTTTTATCGGTCTCAGAGACCCATCACTCAGGGGCAGATATTGAGGCAGCCCTCTCTAATGGGGGGATAAATCATGACGTGCCCTCTGCTCAGCAGTCCTCAATCGGCACCGGGCTGCTGTCTGCCAGGCAACGCCTCCACCCCCTCCAGCTCAGGACTAAGAACATGTCAAAATCATGTGTAGAAACAGAGCTGCAGTCGTGAGGGTTAATATCCCCGGCAGACCACCAATTCCACGTGGTGTGAAGCCTGTAGAGATGGGGCATCCAGCCCAGAGCTCCACGTGGAAAATAAAGCACACAGTGCCCTCTTCAGCACGTGGGGGGTGCTGCAAGGAGCTGGCTGTTGAGATGAGAGCCGCCCCTCTGCCCCCTTTCCTGTCTGAGTGACGAGCTGCGATTGGCACAGAGGTGGCATTGCATTGTGAGTGACGGGCTTCCCAGGGTGCACTCTGCTGGGGGCTGAGCCAGGCTGGCAGTGGTGTGACGTCCCCAGGTAACTCAAGCAGCCAGTCACCATCCTGGTTTCACACCAGCACTATGACCCCATCTCTGGCGGAGGAGAAAGGATGAGAAGACTCGGAGTGTCACTCGGGGAAGGATGTCCTGCCTGCACTCCTGCATTTAAACATGGTGTTTCTGGTGTGGAGGACTATTGTAACTCCACAGAGCAGCCTCCTCCTGCACACAGATGCCCAAAGAGAAATGCCAAAGACCATTGCCTCCAGGATATATGAAAGTCACTCTGCTGGTTTTAACTGGCTCTCGGTAACATATATCTCGAGATTATATAGTGCGTTGCGTCCCAAGGATTAGTTCTTATCGTGATCTGTGAAACCAGGCGATAGGTTTATTAGCAAATTGAACTTAATTAAGTCAGCAGTAAAGCCAATACTCCTGTTTCCTGCTGAGGCTTATTAATTTGTTAAATTTGATTCTCGTTCTGACCTTCACTGCTTAAATACAACCAAGGAACACTCTCTTGCTCCCTTTCTCCCACCTTCTCTCTCTCCCTCCCTCCCTTTCTCTCTCTCTCCCTTTCTGTCTCCCTCCCTCCATTCCTCTCCCCCTCTCCCTTTCTCTCTCAAGCCTTCACCTCTCCCCCTCTCTCTCTATATCCCTCTCTCCCTCCCTCCCTCTCCCTTTCTATCTCCCCCTCTCTCTCTCCCTCCCTCTCCCCCTCCCTTTGCCTCTCATTCTCTATATCCCTCTCTCTTTCACTCCATCTCCCTCTCTATCTCCCTCTCGCTCTCCCTCCCCTTCCCCTCTGCTTCTCTCCCTATATTCCACTCTCGCCCTCCCTCTCTGTGTTTTGTAAACTTTATCCATGAAAACAAGATTCAGAAGAATTTGAAATTAATAAATAACTGTTTTGTTTTTTCATGGATTAGCTTTCTTATCTCCTGTAGCGGAGACTGGATTATGAGGAACATGATTAATAAAACACCAGCAGAAGCGGCTCCTATGGAGGCGAGACTACCTTCAGTCATGTCTGTTCCTTCCAGTCCGGCTCAGGGACTCCAGCTCGTGAGGAGAGTCTCTTCAAAAAGACAATAGTCCTTTCACAGCATCTCTTTGATTGCATTTCAAAGGCAGAGTCTTAAAATGGATTGAAGGACCATAATTGTGTCGGGGATGGGCAGCAAGGATTGAGTGTCAATACCGCTTCACCTCACAGCGAGGCAGGGCTCTGCGCCTCCACAGGCAACACAGAGCAGCAGCGCAATCCCGCTCCCACCGAGCCTCTGAAGATGCTTGGACTGTCCTACAACCATGAAAGGATCTGCATTCAACTATACAGACCCGCTGAGACCACAGCTTTCAGATTACAGATTCCAACATGCTATTTACATATATATGAATACATATATATTTCTGAGTATCTTCCGTTTCTTATTTCAGTTTAAATGCGTGGCTCCCTCTGCACTGAGCCTAACAGTGAGGTTCACACACCTCGGCTCAGTAACGCTGGCGAATGAGGTGTACAGACATTAGAGCCGCGTTAATTGGGGAAGAGCACAGGTGGCCAAAATAATTGAGCAGCATAAGAAATCCTGCTGGAGAGCAACAAAGGAGAGACAGAGCTGCAGACACTATCGATTCATCTGGAAGAATGATTAATGTGGGCAAAAGAGAAAACATAAACAGGCATATGTTTCCCTATCATTTCACTGCAGACTTCTCCCACCAAAGCCCCAACAAAACACAACTGCACATCCTCAGTCTCAGTAGTGTATCACAGTAGTGTCTCCTGAGCATCTCCTGGGCCGACTTATGCTGGTTAAGAACATAAGAACATAAGAACATAAGACAGTGTCCAATCGAGAGGAAGCCATTCACCCCATCGTGCTCGTGGTGTGGAAAAACAAACCAAGCGGTCAAGAAGAAAACTACATTTGCATACCTCTGCCACCTGCCAGTTGCAAAAGGTTTTATTACAATTTTCCTGTTCACATGAGAAGGCAAACGATGCAAATCTAATGATATGAGAAATGGCATGAGATTCTGGACAGAGCAGTGAAGAGAGATGACGTCACAGTCAGTCATTACCGAACTAAAGAGGACTCTGTTACTGTTCTTATCATTCTTGTACAATCACTGCACATAAGAACATAAGACAGTGTCAATCGAGAGGAGGCCGTTCGCCCCATTGTGCTCGTTTGGTGTCCATTAATAACCAAGTGATCAAGGATCCTATCCAGTCTGTTTTTGAATGTTCCCAAATTGTCTCTTCAACCACATCGCTGGGGAGTTTGTTCAGATTGTGAGGCCTCTCTGTGTGAAGAAGTGTCTCCTGTTTTCTGTCTCAAATGCCTTGAAGCCCAATTTCCATTTGTGTCCCGGGTGCGTGTGTCCCTGCTGATCTGGAAAAGCTCCTCTGGTTTGATGTGGCCTTTCATGATTTTGAAGACTTGAGTCAAGTCCCCACGTAGTCTTCTCTGTTCCAGGGTGAAAAGGTTCAGGTCCCTCAGTCTCTCAGTAGGACATTCCCTTTAGACCTGGAATAAGTCTGGTTGCTCTTCTCTGAACTGCCTCTAGAGCAGCGATATCTTTCTTGAAGTGTGGAGCCCAGAACTGTCCACAGTATCCAGATGAGCTCTAACTAGTGCATTGTACAGTCTGAACATCACTGCCCTTGTTCTCAATTCTACACTTTTGACAATATACCCTAGCATTGTGTTTGCCTTTTTTATTGCTTCTCTTCATGGTTTGGCTAGAGAAAGTGAGGAGTCCACATAGACTCCTAGGTCTTTCTCATGCGTTACTTCATCTAGTTCTATTCCTCCCATAGTGTCAGTATAGTGGACATTTTTGTTACCTGCATGTAATACCTTGCACTTGTCCACATTGAATTTCATCTGCCAGGTGTCGGCCCACAACTGAATATTATCTAAGTCCCTTTGAATAGCCTGTGCTGCCGAGATTGTATCCGCTGAACCACCTATTTTAGTATCATCTGAAAGTTTGCTAACTATCCCAGAGTCCAGATCATTAATATAGATTAGAAAAAGCAAAGGCCCTAGTACTGATCCCTGTGGAACTCCACTAGCAACCTCACTCCAGTTAGAAGCAACTCCTCTAATCGACATCCTCTGTTTCCTATACATCAACCAGTTCATAATCCATCTTTGAGGTCCCGGGTGGCTGTGTGTTTGGGGTCATGAAGATGTTAGAGAATAAAACAGCTGACTGACAGACGTCAGCCTCAAGGACCCCCCCCCAGAGCACTGGAGTCTGAATCCACAGACGCGCTGAGGAATGATAATCCAGCCCGTTGCAGGGCCCGCTCCTTGTCCTCTAATCCAATATGAGAGGCAGCCACTGGAGATCAGTTGCTCGGAGGTGGGCGAGCCCTCGCCCTGGAAAACATGCCGACACAGAGCTCGGCGGTCCACTGGGCTCAGCATCTCCAGGCGCTAGACATCTGCGCTGCCTCCCCTGAGTTAAGTGAAATCGATGAACGTGCAGAGTACCTCAAGGTGGGGGGGTTCGCCCTCCAGCATTTAACTCTGGGGGAGGTTAACACAGAGACACATAATGTACATCTTTCCTGCATGGATTCTACTCTGGAATTGACTCTTAAAGCAGGAGAACGATGAGATGTTTGTGTGAAGGTTTAAATAAAACACAATAAAATAAAACCAAAAGGCATTAAAAATGTAGTATATTAATTATTGAGAATTTTGGGAGGTTTGGCCCAGAGCTAGAGACAAACACTGCCGCGGGCATTCAAGTTATAACCTTGGCAGCCAGATTAAAATCAATGGAGAAAAATAAGAACAAAAAACAGATGTTTTTCTGATGATTAGCAGCAAAGATTCCAAATCAGCGTCTGGAATTCGTAACTTAAACTGCATATGAAGGACTACAGATAACATTTTCACAGCAATAGTGTTACTTTTAAGTAAGATTTTGTGTGTCGTTAATTGAATTTTAATGGAAACAACAGAGTGCGCTGTACTTTGATGTCAGAGGAAACACAAAAGCTACGCTCTCACTGCTCTTCTGCTTTTCTGACCATCTCTTGCTCTGACAAATTAATTTAATCATTACATGTTCATTAGCAACGGCAACTAGAACAAGAGCGGTTGTGTAGTTGTGCTGGTGTTGCACCATTCCTCTGACCCACATTGTTCTGACTTCACTTTTATCTTCCCTCCGACTCCCGGAGCTCAGTGTTATTGCTGTGTTACGCTGGAGGAGGAGCAGGAAGACGACGCCAGGGGATGATTTGCAGTCTAATTTCATCCAGGGCGTTGTGAGTCCCTTAACTTGTCACCGGCTTCTCAAGCGACGCCTGTATCTCGGGGACAGAGATGGATGGAAGCCGGTCCTGCCGTTATTCAGAGTGTGTAGGAAAGCAGACCTGTCTATCACACAGCCTGCAGTGAGTGTCTGTGCTGAATCTTACACAACACACAACACACACCACACACTGTAGTCACTTTATTTGTTTCTGCTACACTCTTTCAGTCTTGTACAAGGCAAACGAACTGGACTATATAGCTCCTCTGTCTGAGTAAATGCCGGGGTAATGTCTAGCCGGGGTAATTCGATTGTGTGTGTTTGACTCTTGTCTTGTTCTAGCTCACACACACACAAACACACACACTGAGTCTAATTCTGCAAGATCCACACGTGACAAAACTGCTTGGGTCTATGGGGTTTTATATTCCAGGGTAATCCAACACTAGTGGGTCTGTGAGCTGCTGTGGAAGTCCTGGATGTAGTCCTGACCCAGCATAGCAATCTCTGCATTTGACTTGTCCAGGGAGCTGACAATATTTATTTGGTTCAATTACTCACTTCACTACAGGGAGAGGTACTGAATGTTGACCAGCTTGCCCTTTTATTGCTGACAATATCTGTGTATTAAAAGGAATAAAAGGACAAATACAGTTTGAAACCTCCTAGTGGTCAGAGCTCTGTTTAGCCAAGGATAGATAAGGATACATTCACTCCGGTACAGGGATTCAAGCCCAGCTGCAGCGCTGTGGGTCACTGATTTTTGCTGGAAGATGTGAATTTTACATTAGCTGTGCAGCCTGGTCCCGCTGCCGCAGCGAACATCGGAGTCCAGAGATCATCTGCCTGGCTCTGCCGGCTCATAAACTCACTGAGTGCCCAGAGCGACGTGACGCTGGCCAGAGACAGCGCTGGAGAAACGACACTGAGGTGTCAATAGTATTACACGCAGTCAATACCCCGCCGATAGTTTACACCACAGTCGCCAGCATCGCCTCAGTCAAAACAATGGTCAGACCACAGTAAAAAGGTCAATCGATGAAACACTGTAATCAAACTATATCAGCAGCACTCGCTTACTAAGCCGTGAGATAGACTACACTAATGCTGCTGTGTGTTGTGTTGTGTTATGTTATGTTACGTATATAGATATTTTCATAGAATAAGGATGACTGTGGTCCCTGGGAGGGTAATCTGTCCCCTGATGTGATCCACGCAGGAGCAGCCGGTGCGAAGCCCGTTCAGAGCGCAGCACCGTGGACGCTGACAGACAGCAGACAGGGAGGCATTTCTTATTCAGAAAGGCTGTATTAAACAGAGGGAGAGGCCGTTCCCTTTGCTTCCAATTAAGAGGGTAATAACAAGAACAGCACGCCTCCCGGGGAAACACTGACATGACTGACATAAATGAGTTTGCCTGCCTTCTTTTAATCTTCTCTGTAGTCTCTTGATATGATCCTGGGAGGAAATGCCCTCCCGCAGCTTTGTTTTTCAGACAGGTGTTTTTACATCTCGTTAAAACTTACCTGTAAGAGTCCCTCAGCCCCATTGCTGTATTGTTGTTCTTTATTTCTTTGAGGCCTACACCAGCTTGCAGAATTGCCTTCAGAGACACCTCGCTAGTCAGTCTACATTTATTATTTATCCGAAGTTGTGTAAGTCTCCAGAATTGTACATGGTGGTCCAATTGTGAGAATCTGGTGGAAAGGAGTCAACCTCCCCTCTCCCCAACCCTCCTGAGCCGAGCGGCGTGGAAGAGGCGACTCAGTGAGGCGGGTGATTAACCTGCACAGCACGGCTCCACCACCACTTGCATAAGTCATTAGGAGGATGCTATCATAATTTGGGAACTATCACTCCTAACAGTGATTTCACAACAAGCTGCAGTCCACCTCTCTCTCTCTCTCTCTCTCTCTCTCTCAGACCCAACATGCAATCTGAACTGTTCTTCTGCCACGTTGAGCATCAGAGGTGGAATAAGTGTTCGCCCTCGGAGGGGTGTAATGGAACACAAGCCTTTAGAAACTAAGTGGAGAATTGTCCCCACTGTGAAAATTATCATAAAGTAGAGTGAAGGCAATGCACAATCAAAGCCTGCTTTTTAATCAAGCCGGAGAAGACATGGAGGAAGTGTGGGTAGAAAGCAACATGAGTGAATCATGTTTGAATGTGCCTCTCAGGGGAGGGAAGCCGTTCGAGTTATTTGTGTTGCTGAAGTGGGCGGCCGTGTTGTGGCTTTCCTTGTTTCTACGGCCCCTTCAGAGCTCGTGTATCCGAGTGAGACACCTGAGCCCCAGATGAGAGACGGGAAGAGTTGGCCTGCTAATTAAGGCAAATTAAATGTATTCCTGAGAAGCAGTTACCAATCACACCGACAAACTAACTCCCCCCCCAGCAGCAACAACAACAATCATACAGCAACACTAATTTCCTAAATCACCTGATTGAAACATTCCACACAACCCTCCAAACTGACACGTTGCATTTGTAAAAGGCAAAAACTAAATCAAACAAGTCCGTTAACTGTCATTTGTCATCTAAAGAAGAGTTATTTCTATCAGCTGTTTCACAATACTACAACCAATCAATCAATCAATCAATCCATTGTTAGTTAGCATCCTTCGCAGGGCAGTCACAGAGTGCTTTACAGAGTGCTACACAGACTACAACAAAATGAAAAATAAAGTAAATAAATAAACCTTTAACAGTTTCAATAAACTCAAATAAAGTAAACCGTCATTGTCACTGAGCAGCAGTGT